>NC_059197.1:36025619-36053119 GCF_020615455.1 Coregonus clupeaformis
TGTGTGGTTAACTAACGTACAGAACATTAAACACTAACGGTACCCATCCACAGTCTCCTCAGCTCTTTTCAACATTGCAAACGGTCCCACTTACAAATGACTGCACAGGAAACTGTCTGACTAACTAAACACACTCACACACAGATAGACGGAGTGAAAGTTTTCCCCAATCAATAAAATCAATCTGAGACTCCATGAATACAAGCAGTACTGTCTCGAGTATAGATCTCTCTCTACACACACTCTCACTCTCACACACACAAACACACACACACAAACACACAAACACACAAAAAGACATACCCTCGGTAAACGGTAGTTAAACGGTAACTGTTTTCACTTACTGTGCCTCAACGTTGACTCCTCCAACTGCTGCTGAGCGGAGAATGGAAAGTGAAAACCTCATGCTCGCTTTGCGACGCTTCGCTCTCTTCTTCCCTCCCTGCCTCCCTCACTCCCTACTCTCGCTCACTCCCTCTCCTGCCCCTTCTCTCTCTCTCTCTCTCTCTCGTGTCTCTCTTACACTCTCTCTCTCCAATCTCTCTCTCACACTCTCTCTCTCTTTCTCTCTCTCTCTCTCTCTCTCTCTCTCTCTCTCTCTCTCTCTCTCTCGTGTTTCTCTCTCTCTCTTGCTCTTCATCTCAATATCTCTCCCTCTCCTCTCTCTCTCTCAATCTCTCTCTCACAATCTCTCTCTCTTTCTCTCTTCTTTTCTCTCTCTCTCTCTCTCTCTCTCTCTCTCTCTCTCTCTCTCTCTCTCTTTCTCTCTCTCTCGCTGTGATATACCCCTCTCCATATAAGGAAGTAAAGCTAAATATGTAACTTCAGCTGGCTCAGTTCACCTTTCACAGCTAAACATGTCATCATTTATCCTAGCTGCAGCTGAAGGGCAGTTCACCTTTCACAGCTAAACATGTCATTTTTTATCCTAGATGCAGATGGCTTGAAGTTCACCTTTCACAGGTAAACATGTCATTTTTTATCCTAGATGCAGATGGCTTGAAGTTCACCTTTCACAGGTAAACATGCCATAATTTATCCTAATTGCAACTGGCTCAGTTCACCTTTCACAGTTAAACATGTCATCATTTATCCGAGATGCAGATGGCTCAGTTCACATTTCACAGCTAAATGTGCCATTATTTATCCTAGCTGCAGATGGATCAGTTCACATTTCACAGCTAAATGTGCCATCATTTATCCTAGCTGCGGCTGGCTCAGTTCACCTTTCACAGCTAAACATGTCATCCATCAATTATCCTATCTTCAGCTGGTTGGCAGTTCACCTTTCACAGCCAAACATTTCGTAATTTATCCTGGCTACAGCTGGCTGGCAGTTCAGCTTTCACAGCTAATAATGTCATCATTTATCCTAGCTGCAGATGGATCAGTTCACCTTTCACAGATAAACATGTCATAATTTATCCAAACTGCAGCTGGCTCAGTTCACCTTTCACAGCTTAACATGTCATTATTTATCCTAGCTGCCGCTGGCTCTTTTCACTTTTCACAGCGCATGCTTCCACCATATACAAAACAGAAAGAGACGGAGGGAATAGAGGGAGGAATAGACGGAGAGAGAAAAAGAGGGAGGGAGGGATAAAAGGAGGGAGAGAGGGTAAGAGAGAGAGGGGGAGGGAGAGAGGGTAAGAGTGGAAGCTAATTCAACCGAACTTCTGCTGTTAACAAATCAGCGCCCATATTTCGTCCTGTGTTTTGCTGTGTTTGTGTGTTAATACATGCAGACAGTCAGACTGTGAAACCAGTGCCCATATACAGTTCACCTGTATCAGTGGAGGCTCCTCAGAGGAGTACTATCCTCCCCAGTGAATTTCATACAAATAAATAGAGTGAAACATAAAAAAAGTAAAACTATACTAAATCTATTCACGTCAACATATACAGTGGGGGAAAAAAGTATTTAGTCAGCCACCAATTGTGCAAGTTCTCCCACTTAAAAAGATGAGAGAGGCCTGTCATTTTCATCATAGGTACACGTCAACTATGACAGACAAAATGAGGAAAAAAAATCCAGAAAATCACATTGTAGGATTTTTAATGAATTTATTTGCAAATTATGGTGGAAAATAAGTATTTGGTCAATAACAAAAGTTTCTCAATACTTTGTTATATACCCTTTGTTGGCAATGACACAGGTCAAACGTTTTCTGTAAGTCTTCACAAGGTTTTCACACACTGTTGCTGGTATTTTGGCCCATTCCTCCATGCAGATCTCCTCTAGAGCAGTGATGTTTTGGGACTGTCGCTGGGCAACACAGACTTTCAACTCCCTCCAAAGATTGTCTATGAGGTTGAGATCTGGAGACTGGCTAGGCCACTCCAGGACCTTGAAATGCTTCTTACGAAGCCACTCTTTCGTTGCCCGGGCGGTGTGTTTGGGATCATTGTCATGCTGAAAGACCCAGCCACGTTTCATCTTCAATGCCCTTGCTGATGGAAGGAGGTTTTCACTCAAAATCTCACGATACATGGCCCCATTCATTCTTTCCTTTACACGGATCAGTCGTCCTGGTCCCTTTGCAGAAAAACAGCCCCAAAGCATGATGTTTCCACCCCCATGCTTCACAGTAGGTATGGTGTTCTTTGGATGCAACTCAGCATTCTTTGTCCTCCAAACACGACGAGTTGAGTTTTTACCAAAAAGTTCTATTTTGGTTTCATCTGACCATATGACATTCTCCCAATCCTCTTCTGGATCATCCAAATGCACTCTAGCAAACTTCAGACGGGCCTGGACATGTACTGGCTTAAGCAGGGGGACACGTCTGGCACTGCAGGATTTGAGTCCCTGGCGGCGTAGTGTGTTACTGATGGTAGGCTTTGTTACTTTGGTCCCAGCTCTCTGCAGGTCATTCACTAGGTCCCCCCGTGTGGTTCTGGGATTTTTGCTCACCGTTCTTGTGATCATTTTGACCCCCACGGGGTGAGATCTTGCGTGGAGCCCCAGATCGAGGGAGATTATCAGTGGTCTTGTATGTCTTCCATTTCCTAATAATTGCTCCCACAGTTGATTTCTTCAAACCAAGCTGCTTACCTATTGCAGATTCAGTCTTCCCAGCCTGGTGCAGGTCTACAATTTTGTTTCTGGTGTCCTTTGACAGCTCTTTGGTCTTGGCCATAGTGGAGTTTGGAGTGTGACTGTTTGAGGTTGTAGACAGGTGTCTTTTATACTGATAACAAGTTCAAACAGGTGCCATTAATAAAGGTAACGAGTGGAGGACAGAGGAGCCTCTTAAAGAAGAAGTTACAGGTCTGTGAGAGCCAGAAATCTTGCTTGTTTGTAGGTGACCAAATACTTATTTTCCACCATAATTTGCAAATAAATTCATTAAAAATCCTACAATGTGATTTTCTGGATTTCTTTTTCTCAATTTGTCTGTGATAGTTGACGTGTATCTATGATGAAAATTACAGGCCTCTCTCATCTTTTTAAGTGGGAGAACTTGCACAATTGGTGGCTGACTAAATACTTTTTTTCCCCACTGTAATTGATTAAAACAAACTGTTTTGCGATGAAGGTCTACAGTAGCCTCAACAGCACTCTGTAGGGTAGCACCATGGTGTACCCGGAGGACAGCTAGTTTCCGTTCTCCTCTGAGTACATTGACTTCAATACAAAACCTAGGAGGCTCATGGTTCTCACCCCCTTCCATAGACGTACACAGTAATTATGACAACTTCCGGAGGACATCCTCCAACCTACCAGATCTCTTACAGCATGAACTGACATGTTGTCCACCCAATCAAAGGATCAGAGAATGAATCTAGTACTGAAAGATCTGCAGAGAGAGAGAGAGAGAGAGAGAGAGAGAGAGAGAGAGAGAGAGAGAGAGAGAGAGAGAGAGAGAGAGAGAGAGAGAGAGAGAGAGAGAGAGAGAGAGAGAAGAGAGACAGAAGTGAGAGCGAGAGAGAGTGGGAGAGAGCGAGAGGGAGCGAGAGAGAGAGAGAGACAGAAGAGAGAGCGAGAAAGAGAGAGAGACAGAAGAGAGAGCGAGAAAGAGAGAGAGACAGAAGAGAGAGCGAGAGAAGTGAGAGCGAGATAGAGAGAGAACAAGAGAGAGACAGAAGAGAGAATGTGTGTTTTTCCGCGTTATTTGTCATTTATTTTGTGCATAATGTTTCTGCCATCGTCTCTTATAACCAAAAAGAGCTTCTGGATATCAGGACAGCGATTACTCACCTCGTATTGGACAAAGATTTTTTCTTCAACGTGGCAGCCGCGAAGGATATCCTACAGGCACCCGACAAGGCCCAAATCCCCGTCATTCGCATGAGAAAGAGACGGAGATATCGTGGACGTAGGTTCGGGGTGCCTTGTAAGGATCCGACAGCGAGCGAGTAAACTGCCTCTCCCATCAAGCCTATTAGCCAATCTTCAATCATTTGAGAATAAATTGGATGACCTAAGATTACGGTTATCCTACCAACGGGACATTAAACACTGTAATATCTTATGTTTCACCGAGTCGTGGCTGAACGACGACATGGACAACATACAGCTAGCGGGCTATACGCTACATCGGCAGGATAGAACGGCTGACTCCGGTAAGACAAGGGGTGGCGGTCTGTGTATATTTGTAAACAACAGCTGGTGCAAAAAATCAAATACTAAGGAAGTCTTGAGGTTTTGCTCGCCTGAGGTAGAGTATCTTATGATAAGCTGTAGACCACACTATTTACCAAGAGAGTTTTCATCTGTATTTTTCAGAGCTGTCTATTTATCACCACAAACCAATGCTGGTATTAAGATTGCACTGAATGAGCTGTATAAGGCCATAAGTGAACAGGAAATCGCTCATCCAGAGGCAGCGCCCCTAGTGGCCGGGGACTTTAATGCAGGGAAACTTAAATCCGTTCTACCTAATTTCTACCAGCATGTTAAATGTGCAACCAAAGGGAAAAAAAACTCTAGACCACCTTTACTCCACACACAGAGACGCATACAAAGCTCTCCCTCGCACTCCATTTGGCAAATGTGACCATAACTCTATCCTGCTGATTCCTGCTTATAAGCAAAAACTAAAGCAGGAAGCACCAGTGACTCGGTTAATAAAAAAGTGGTCAGATGACGCAGATGCTAAGCTACAGGACTGTTTTGCTAGCACAGACTGGAACATGTTCCGGGATTCTTCAGATAGCATTGAGGAGTACACCACATCAGTCACTGGCTTCATCAATAAGTGCATCGATGATGTCGTCCCCACAGTGACCGTACGTACATACCCCAACCAGAAGCCATGGATTACAGGAAACATCCGCACTGAGCTAAAGAGTAGAGCTGCCGATTTCAAGGAGTGGGACTCTAACCCGGACGCTTATAAGAAATCCCGCTATGCCCTCCGACGAACCATCAAACAGGCAAAGAGTCAATACAGGACTAAGATTGAATCGTACTACACCGGCTCTGACGCTTGTCGGATGTGGCAGGGCTTGAAAACTATTACAGACTACAAAGGGAAGCACATCCGCGAGCTGCCCAGTGACACAAGACTTCCAGACGAGCTAAACCACTTCTATGCTCGCTTCGAGGCAAGCAACACTGAAGCATGCATGAGAGCACCAGCTGTTCCGGATGACTATGTGATCACGCTCTCCATAGCCGATGTGAGTAAGACTTTTAAGCAGGTCAACATTCACAAGGCCGCAGGGCCAGACGGATTACCAGGACGTGTACACCGAGCATGTGCTGACCAACTGGCAAGTGTCTTCACTGACATTTTCAACAGTTTCAAGCAGACCACCATAGTCCCCGTGCCCAAGGACACTAAGATTACCTGCCTAAATTACTACCGAGCCGTAGCACTGACGTCTGTAGCCATGAAGTGTTTTGAAAGGCTGGTCATGGCTCACATCAACCCCATCATCCCAGAAACACTAGACCCACTCCAATTTGCATACCGCCCCAACAGATCCACAGATGATGCAATCTCTATTGAACTCCACACTGCCCTTTCCCACCTGGACAAGAGGAACACCTACGTGAGAATGCTATTCATTGACTACAGCTCAGCATTCAACACCATAGTGCCCTCAAAGCTCATCACTAAGCTAAGGATCCTGGGACTAAACACCTCCCTCTGCAACTGTATCCTGGACTTCCTGACGGGCCGCCCTCAGCTGGTAAGGGTAGGTAACAACACATCTGCCACGCTGATTCTCAACATGGGGGACCCTCAGGGGTGCGTGCTCAGTCCCCTCCTGTACTCCCTGTTCACCCATGACTGCATGGCCAGGCACGACTCCAACACCATCATTAAGTTTGCAGATGACACAACAGTGGTAGGCATGATCACCGACAACGATGAGACAGCCTATAGGGAGGAGGTCAGAGACCTGGCCGTGTGGTGCCAGGATAACAACCTCTCCCTCAACATGACCAAGAGGACTGAGCACGCCCCCATTCTCATCGACGGGGCTGTAGTGGAACAGGTTGAGAGCTTCAAGTTCCTTGGTGTCCACATCACCAACGAACTATCATTGTCCAAACACACCAAGACAGTCGTGAAGAGGGCACGACAAAGCCTATTCCCCCTCAGGAGACTGAAAAGATTTGGCATGGGTCCTCAGATCCTCAAAACATTCTAAAGCTGCACCATCGAGAGCATCCTGACTGGTTGCATCACCGCCTGGTATGGCAACTGTTCGGCCTCCGACCGCAAGGCACTACAGAGGGTAGTGCGTACGGCCCAGTACATCACTGGGGCCAAGCTTCCTGCCATCCAGGACCTCTATACCTGGCGATGTTAGAGGAAGGCCCTCAAAATTGTCAAAGACTCCAGCCACCCTAGTCATCGACTGTTCTCTCTGCTACCGCACGGCAAGCGGTACCGGAGTGCCAAGGTAGGTCCAAAAGACTTCTCAACAGCTTCTACCCCCAAGCCATAAGACTCCTGAACAGCTAATCATGGCTACCCGGACTATTTGCACTGCCTCCCACCCCCACTCCATCTTTTTACGCTGCTGCTACTTTGTTAATTATTTATGCATAGTCACTTTAACTCTACCCACATGTACATATTACTTCAACTACCTCAAACTAGCCGGTGACCCCGCACATTGACTCTGCATCGGTACCCCCCTGTATATATAGCCTCCCTACTGTTATTTTATTTTACTTCTGCTCTTTTTTTCTCAACACTTTTTTGTTGTTGTTTTTTTATTTTACTTTTGTATTAAAAATAAATGCACTGTTGGTTAAGGGCTGTAAGTAAGCATTTCACTGTAATGTCTGCACCTGTTGTATTCGGCGCATGTGGCCAATAAAATTTGATTCGATTTTATTTTATTTGAGAGCGAGAGAGAGAGACAGAAGAGAGAGAGAGAGAGCGAGAGAGAAAAGAGAGAAAGACAATAGTTGAACAGTTTTTAACAAATGTATTTATTTAAAAATGAAGGAGAAGCAAGAGAGAGAGAGAGAGAGAGTGAGAGAGAGAGAGAGAGAGAGAGAGAGAGAGAGAGAGAGAGAGACAGAGAGAGAGAGAGATAGAGAGATAGATATTTAGTTGTATTCTTTTTCACTTTCACTTAGCTAGCGAATGCAGCTAGCTAGTTTAGCCTACTGAAACACCTGGCTCAAACAGAGAGGGATGCTAAGTTAGCTAGCTGGCTATAGCTATCCAACACTGGAACTCTTCCAAGCTAAAGTAAGCTGCTTGCTCTACTGCATGATTGTAACGCCTTAGTTCTAGTCGCTATTTGTCCCTAGAATTTCTAAGCAAACAATTGGAGGCAGGGCTTTCTCCTATAGAGCTACATTTTAATGGAATGGTCTGCCGATCCACATGAGAGACTCGGTCTCAACCTTTAGTCTTTACTGAAGTCTCATCTCTTCAGTAGGTCTTATGATTGAGTGCAGTTTGGCACAGGGGTGCGAAGGTCAATGGCAAGGCACTGGAGTGACGAACCGCCTTTGCTGTCTCTGTCTGGCCAGCTCCCGTCTCTCCACTGGGATTCTCTGCCTCTGACCCGATCACGGAGCTGAGTCACTGGCTTACTAGTGCTCTTCCATGCCGTCCCTAGGAGGGATGCATCACGTCGTGACAGGCTTTATTCGCTATACTCGACTTGAGTGGGTTGAGTCACTGATATGAGCTTCCTGTCCGGTTTTGCGCCCCCTCGGGCTCGTGCGGTGGGTGAGATCTTTGTGGGCTATACTCAGCCAGTCCCAGGGTAGTAAGTTGGTGGTCTGTTGATATCCCTCTAGTGGTGTGGGAGCCGTGCTTTGACAAAGTGGGTGGAGTTATATCCTACCGGGTTGTCCGGAGGTATCGTCGGACGGGGCCACAGTGTCCTCCAACCCGCCCCGCGTCTCAGTCTCCAGTATCTATGCTGCAATAGTTTATGTGCCGGGGGGTCAGTCTGTCCTATCTGGTGTAATTATCCTGTCTTATCTGATGTCCTGTGTGAACTTAAGTATGCTCCCTCTAATCCTCCCATCTCTCTCTCCCTCCCTCCCTCCCTCCCTCCCTCCCTCCCTCCCTCCCTCCTTCCTCCCTCCCTCTCTCTCTCTCTCGACTCTCTCTCTCTCTCTCTCTCTCTCTCTCTCTCTCTCTCTCGTCTCTCTCTCTCTCTCTCTCTCTCTCTCTCTCTCTCTCTCTTCTCTCTCTCTCTCTCTCTCTCTCTCTCTCTCTCTCTCTCTCTCTCTCTCTCTCTCTACCACACCTGCTGTCTCAACCTCTGAATGCCAAGTGACATTTACTCCAGAGATTCTAACCTGTTGCATCCTCTACAACCACTGTTTATTATTATTTGACCCAGCTGGTCATCTATGAATGTTTGAACATCTTGAAGAACGATCTGGCCTTATTGACCATGTACTCTTATCATCCCCACCCAGCACAGCCAGAAGAGGACTGCTTTCTCTTTGGGGTTTTAGGCTGGGTTTCTGTATAAGCACTTTGTGACATCTGCTAATGTAAAAAGGGCTTTATAAAGAAATTTGACTGATATGTTGAATATGACATTAGCTAATATGGTGACGATGTAGGCTGTGTGTAGCGGTTAGCAGGATACGTTTTTTTCGCCTGTTCACAGACAGCTGACGTGTTGTGCCCTGAAGTCCACAAGCGAACGGAAAAGGTGAGAGGAGGAGAGCGCATAGATGCGAGAAGGAATTATACAACAATCAAAGAGATCATGCTTTTTTTATGTGGCTGCTATGAAAGTGAACTGTGTTTGCGTGTGATCAGGGGTGTATTCATTCCGCCAATTCTGTTGAAAAACATTTATTAAACGAAAGCAAACAGAACAAAACGGAGATAAACATACCTGAATTTGTCCAATAGAAACTTTATTTTGCAACTTTTGGACTAATGAGAGGGAGGTAGCAGGAGAGAGAGAGAGAGATAGGGAGAGAGGGAGAGAGCGGTAGAGGGAGAGAGAGAGCGGGAGAGACAGAGAGAGAGAGAGAGAGAGGGGGGATGTGGGAGAGGGAGAGAGAGAGAGCGAGAGAGAGAGAGAGAGAGAGAGAGAGGAGGGTAGCGGGAGAGAGAGAGAGAGAGAGAGAGAGAGAGAGAGAGAGAGGGGGGAGCGAGAGAGAGAGCGGGGGAGAGAGAGAGAGGGAGAGAAAGAGCGGGTGGGAGTGAGAGAGGGAGAGAGAGTGGGAGAGGGAGGTAGCGGGAGAGAGAGAGAGAGAGAGAGAGCGAGAGATAGAGAGAGAGTTTTTATAAAACCTTTATTTTATACTCAAGTATTAATTAACACAAATAATGGCACACTGCGTTTTCAGAAATTAAACAACAAATGTCATTCCTAAATAAAAATTAAAACATAAAAATAAATTAAATACAAATACAAAAAAAGCATAAATATAGATATTCAACTCATTTCATCAACACAAAATAGTTTCCCCTCCTCCACAAAACAAACCACCATAATCCCACTTCTCCACAATCAATGGGAGATCTTTTACAGTTGAGAAGAACTCAAAATCCACTTTTGTTCTCGCTTTCACTAATCTTTTAAAACACATCTTACATCCTGCCCATATCCTGTGTCTATCTTATGTTTACTACTCAGAAAAATTGACATCTAAAAAAAAAAAGACATCTGTTGCTTACTATATTGAAACCCCAAAATAAAAACAGTGTTATTGAAAATCTCCCCTACAGCTGTAAACAAAGACTGCAGTATTTCAAAGAGATGCTTTGTCCTCTCACGCGCCATAAAAAGGACATCCATCTCCAACATTTGAGTTAATAACAGATACAAAAGCATTAACTGCAATGATGCCATTCAAAACCCTTCATTGCATATCACCAGTACCCTTTTGTAATGGTGGCTTGTACAGTGCTCTCCATGCTGGCTTTACCTTGTCATCAATGCCCAATTTTAGTCTCCAAGGAGTGTATTTTTCTATTTGACACACCCCTATATAAGTCTTTCCCATTCACCTCATCCAAACCCACCTCTTCCAACCCTCTCAAATCCAGTAATAACGCCTTTCTTTCTGACTCTGGGATATTGGGTGTAATGCCTAGTCTTGGAAATGAGACGTTTTCATCTTGTACCTTCTTCTTGTGACTGTTAAGCATACCCCACTCTTCTGCTGACAGTGCCTTCCTGCAGCTTCCCAGCATTTGTCCGACAATCCTTTCTGACCTCATCCCCCAAATGTTCAGCCACCCGTCTTCCATCCATTAAGGCGGGCTCAGCCATGACCATTAACTGTTTTAAGGTGATGATTTTGCCCTTCACCAGAATCTTGGAGAAATGTGGAACAGCTGCAGTTCTACAATCCAGTCTTGCCCCATACACCAGAGGTTCCTCCAACAGCCAATACACTGACTCCGCTAAAGTGCGTCTGTACACCTTCATTATGCTCCAAACCCCAAGAAGGCCTCTGTAAAATGAGGTACTCCCTCCCTAGAAATCTGGCTATTATCAACCAAAAATAAAGCCTTCTTTCAACCTAATCCCCCGACCTGCTGTAATACAATACCTGCCCACCCCTCTCCAAACCACATTTTCCAGTCCATAAAGCAACCTTTGAATAAACTGAAACCGGAGATCAGCAGCCCTATTAGCAAGATGTACAAGACCTTGTCCCCCCTTCTCTTATGACAAACACAAACCACTGTGTGGAACCCAGTGATATTTATCCCAAAAATAAATCTACAATGATCGCCTGTATCTTAGCCAGAAGGCCAGATGGTGGCTCTAAAACTGACAACCGATGCCACAGAGCAGAGGCAACCACATTGTTAACTATAATCGTGCGCCCCCTATATGACACATGAGATAACAACCAATGCCATTTCTCCTCATTCTCCCTTCCACCATTTCAACTACCCCATTCCAATTTTCTTCCATAGTCCCCTCATCTCCTAGGTACACTCCAAGATACTTAAAACCTCCCTTACACCATTACAGCCCCCCTGGCAAAGCCATGATCCCTCCAGACCATTCTCCAATCTGTAAAGCACAACTTTTTTTCCCAATTTACCATTGCAGAGGATATTCCCCTAAACCGATCAACCATTACACTCAAACTATCCACCTCTGCTTGATTTTTTACTAAAATAACTACATCATCAGCATAGGCTGAGAGACGAATAGGAGGAATATCCTCTGAAAGGTACACCCCTTCAATGTGACTTCTTATGCTATTTAGTAGTGGCTCTATAGCGATGGCATATAACATTCCCGACAAAGAACATCCCTGCCTCATACCTCTACACACTTTAAAAGGAGCTCCACTATTTCAGACTCTAGGGCTTTCATTGATCCAGTGATGTCTTTGGTGACATTCATCGTGTATTGATTACAGAATTGTTGAAATTGGATTTTCCCCGTTGAAGGGACAAAAAACTGGCATTTTGAGACCTCCACCTCTCCCAGAAAAAACTACAACATTTCCTGAAGTGAGCATCACTCAATAAAGTTATATTAAATTGCCAGTATGCGCTTTTGGGTTTTACAGCGTTAATGAACCCCACCTCTGTTATTAAACAATGATCAGAAAATCCCACTTGGGTTATCACACTTGAGTTACAGACCTGAAATTGACGCTCAAAACAATAAACCCTATCTAACCTGGCCATAGAGATGGTGTTCTCTCTCACATGGGCCCATGTGTACTGTCTCGTGCCTCCATGTTGACTCCGCCAAATATCACACAGTTCATGTGTTACAATGAGGCGATTTTAAAAAGTCCTTGAGGCTATATGAGGTTCTTTGTGATTTCTATCTAAATCACTGACTGTGCAGTTAAAATCCCCAATAATAAATAAATAATCTTCATTATTACATTTCTCAATGGAAATTTGATAATGTCTCTAAAAAACATACCCTCTCAACTGCCACCACTGGGGCATATACATTTATCAGACACATAGTGATGTTTTCATACCTTGCTCTAACTTTTAATAACCTCCCCTCAACTACCTCTTCAACCTCATATGACAAAGGCAAAAACCCTTTTGAGAACAAGATGGCCACACCCCCACTTTTTGAGTTTTTATGACTACACACCACTGTCCCCCCACACTCCTGTTGCCACACAATTTTCATAATTTTCCCTATTACTATGCGTTTTTTGTAGAACACTTATGTCACTTCCCTTTCCCTTAATTAACTCATACACTATGGCTCTTTTTTTAATGTCTCTCGCCCCATTTACAGTATGTTTAAAGAAGACATCTTAAAACTGCTCATGGATTTTTTTTAAATACAGAAGAAGACACAGAAACCACATCTCTTTACGGAGTTAAGGTTGCCACTGAACTCTTTCATTTCAGAAGACATAATCAAATTAATCAATCTTAAAACTGAACGCTAAATTCAGTTCGCCAGTGTCCTTCTTCAAAATCATATGCACGTGTCTCCTATGAGACATGACATGTTTCAGCAAAGGAGATTTCCATCCAAAAATAACCTTCTTTATTGTAGATACAAGTTGACCATGACGAGATAACTCTCGCTCCAACACTTCATCTCTAACAAATGGTGACACGTTAGAAAGTCTAACTTTGTCTCCCGCAACACAACACCACTCTTAATTATCGTATTCACCTTTTCAATGGAATGTAAGAAAATCACTACAGCGCTATTCATCCTTGAGGCTGATATTATGCTATCATACCCAATGATAGCACCCACTGCTAAGCTACATTCTTACACTGAACACCCTGCCGCAGCAAGAATCTTTACTCCATGATGCCGACTACGTTTTTCAAACTCCAAACCTCCGAGGTGGCCATTGCAACCAGCCCCACCTGCTGGTTGCGCCCTCGAGAAAAACAACCTCAACGATCCCACCACCCTTATACGTGCTTAGTGATAGTGAGACAAGATAACCTTAAAACAACTAAACTAATCAATATATATATACAGTGGGGAGAACAAGTATTTGATACACTGCAGATTTTGCAGGTTTTCCTACTTACAAAGCATGTAGAGGTCTGTAATTTTTATCAAAGGTACACTTCAACTGTGAGAGACGGAATCTAAAACAAAAATCCTAGAAAATCACATTGTATGATTTTTAAGTAATTCATTTGCATTTTATTGCATGACATAAGTATTTGATCACCTACCAACCTGTAAGAATTCCGGCTCTCACAGACCTGTTTGTTTTTCTTTAAGAAGCCCTCCTGTTCTCCACTCATTACCTGTATTAACTGCACCTGTTTGAACTAGTTACCTGTATAAAAGACACCTGTCCACACACTCAATCAAACAGACTCCAACCTCTCCACAATGGCCAAGACCAGAGAGCTGTGTAAGGACATCAGGGATAAAATTGTAGACCTGCACAAGGCTGGGATGGGCTACAGGACAATAGGCAAGCAGCTTGGTGAGAAGGCAACAACTGTTGGCGCAATTATTAGAAAATGGAAGAAGTTCAAGATGATGGTCAATCACCCTCGGTCTGGGGCTCCATGCAAGATCTCACCTCGTGGGGCATCAATGATCATGAGGAAGGTGAGGGATCAGCCCAGAAATACATGGCAGGACCTGGTCAATGACCTGAAGAGAGCTGGGACCACAGTCTCAAAGAAAACCATTAGTAACACACTAGGCCAGTGCTTCTCAATTATTTTCTGTTACGCCCCCCCCCCTAGGAAGAAGTAAACATTTCGCGCCCCCCAACTTTCCGCCGTGACTGTAAATAGTATCATTTGTCTATAAAAATTGTATAAGTACACCTCTGCATAACATTGTATCCTTATTAACATTAAATAAAACAAAAAAAGAATAAAGAAAGAAATATAGATCAACTTACAACAAAGAATAACTTTATTAACATTGTTTTTTAGTCTGTAACAGAAAATACTTAATGAGGAATTTAGGATTAATGGCTACAATGAGCACGTTTTGCAGTGCACAGCTTTTCGAAACGGGGTTTGAAGCATGATACTGCAACTCTCAGCTCCTGCTCAATGTTTAGCTGGGACCTGTACTTGGTCTTCAGTGCAGCAACAGCAGAGAAGCCAGTCTCACAAAGATAAGATGTTTCAAAAGGAAGAAGAATGCCCATGGCCCTCTGCCCTAAGAGTGGATACTGCCTCTCTACACTCAGCCAGAATTCACTCAGTCTGTGATGTGAACCTCAGTCTCAATGTGGAGTCAGACGTCATATCAATAAACTGGTCCTCCTCTGCAGAGCTGAAACCAATTGGAGCTGGTGCATTGAAAGGATCTCTCTCCCAGTCATATTGGGAACTGTTTTCAGGGAAGTACTTTTTAAAGAATCCCATCAGTGATGAAATATGCTCTTTAATATATGGAATCACTGAGGTAGCATCATAGTCAGTAGTGTCAACAAATTCATGCAGGTTCTCGAATCAATCAGTATTTCCTTCATCAAGTCGCCTGCCCCACATTGCAAGCTTTCGAGTGAAAGAGCTGATCTTGTCTGTGACCTGAGGGAGGTGTTTATCTTTCCCTTGAAGCTGTAGATTTAGTTCATTTAGCTTTCCAAATATGTCACTCAGGTAGGCCAGTTTTGCCAGGAAGTTCTCATCACTAAATTTTTCTGCGAGGTCATACTTGTGCTCCTGCTCAGAAAACATTCTTATCTGCTCTCTGAGCTCAAAAACTCGGGACAAGACTTTTCCTCGTGACAGCCACCTTGCTTCACTGTGAAACAGCACAGCTTGATGTTCAGCTCCCATCTCCTCACAGATAGCAGAGAAGACTCTTGTTTTTAGTGGTCTGGTCTTTATAAAATTGACTACACCTACAATGTCAGTCATAACCTCACTTAATTCAGAGGAAAGGTGCCTTGATGCCAGTGCTTCTCTGTGTATAACACAGTGTGTCCACTCAGCATTAGGTGAGGCCTTCTTGATGAGTGCCCAAAGTCCTTTTCTCATCCCTGCCATGGTCTGTGCACCATCACTGCAAACACCAATGCAGTTCTCCCACTTTAGCCCATTCTCAGTCAGGAAGCAGTCCAGCATTTTGAATAGCTCTTCAGCTGTGGCTCTGTCTCTGACATATTTACAAAAAGTAGATCCTCACACAGGGAGTTTGTCATGTCAAAACGTACATAAGCGATAAACAAACAGTCTTTGTTGCTGTCAGTTGCTTCATCGAACTGTAAGGCAAAACGTTTGTCTTTGAGTTTATCTACCAGCTGTTCTTTAAGATCGTTAGCAATGTCATTTATACACGTCTGGCGACAGTGTCATTGGACAGAGGGAAAGTTTTTATTTTTGCAGCACTTGCGTCATCCAGCATGACAGAGACCATGTCTAATGCTGCAGGCAGTATCAGCTCCTCTGCTATGGAGTGTTTTTTTTGTTGCACTGAGCAATTTGGTACGCCACCTTATATGATGCTAACAGTGCTCGCTGGTTTACTGAAGTAGCATTCACAAAGCCGGACGATTGTTGGCAATATTCGGCACGTTTTCGCTGAAAAAACTCAAGTGGCTTATCAGCGTGATTGGGGTGTAATGTCTTTAAGTGACGCCTTAATTTATTTGGCTTCATGCTGCCCGCTGCCAACATTTTTAGACACAGTAAACATACCGGTCTTTCCTCTTCTCCCACCATAGTCACAGTGAAGCCAAGCGCTACATACGCTTCGTCATATTTCCTCGTCTTAGCTTTCGGGAGACTTACGTTTGTCTCATTATCTCCGTCTCTCTCCGCCTTTCTTTTCATCCCTGTTAAATATGTTTCCATGGTGTCTCTTAAGGGTTTGTTATCTGCACTTCATATCTCCTGCTCTGTGCTCTATGCTCTTGTTCAGTGCAAAAAAAAAAACTACTCCCTGCGGCAAAAAAAAGCATGTTTCCCGGGGTCACACGCGCCCCCCCTGGCATCGCTCCGAGCCCCCCCAGGGAGGCGCGCCCCACTATTTGAGAAGGACTGCACTAGGCCGTCATGGATTAAAATCCTGCAGCGCACGCAAGGTCCCCCTGCTCAAGCCAGCGCATGTCCAGGCCCGTCTGAAGTTTGCCAATGACCATCTGGATGATCCAGAGGAGGAATGGGAGTAGGTCATGTGGTCTGATGAGACAAAAATAGAGCTTTTTGGTCTAAACTCCACTCGCCGTGTTTGGAGGAAGAAGAAGGATGAGTACAACCCCAAGAACACCATCCCAACCGTGAAGCATGTAGGTGGAAACATCATTCTTTGGGGATGCTTTTCTGCAAAGGGGACAGGACGACTGCACCATATTGAGGGGAGGATGGATGGGGCCATGTATCGCGGGATCTTAGCCAACAACCTCCTTCCCTCAGTGAGAGCATTGAAGATGGGTCGTGGCTGGGTCTTCCAGCATGACAACGACCCGAAACACAGAAGCATCTCAAGGTCCTGGAGTGGCCTAGCCAGTCTCCAGACCTGAACCCAATAGAAAATATTTGGAGGGAGCTGAAAGTCCCTATTGCCCAGCGACAGCCCCGAAACCTGAAGGATCTGGAGAAGGTCTGTATGGAGGAGTGGGCCAAAATCCCTGCTGCAGTCTGTGCAAACCTGGTCAAGACCTACAGGAAACGTATGATCTCTGTAATTGCAAACAAAGGTTTCTGTACCAAATATTCTACTTTTCTGATGTATCAAATACTTATGTCATGCAATAAAATGCTAATTAATTACTTAAAAATCATACAATGTGATTTTCTGGATTTTTGTTTTAGATTCCGTCGCTCCCAGTTAAAGTATACCTATGATAAAAATTACAGACCTCTACATGCTTTGTAAGTAGGAAAACCTGCAAAATCGGCAGTGAATCAAATACAAATACCCCACTGTATATACACACCGAAACCCAATAGAGTGAAAATAATTCCAGACGCTCTCACAATCGCTCCTGCTTCCCGACTCACTCCCAGCATGCACTCTGACGAGAGAGAGAAGAACTGAAACTAGAAGAGAGAGAATAAAGGAGAGGAAGAGAACCAGAGAGATGGGAGAACAGGGAGTGCTAAAAATAAAATATGAGTACAATAACTGACATGTTCTCTGCTTTCTCTCTGAGTTGATAAAATACGAGCACAACGCCTGACATGTCCTCTGCATTCTGTCTGTTTATAAAATACAAGTACAACGCCTAACATGTTCTCTGCTTTTTGTCTGAGTTGATAAAATACGAGCTCAACTCCTAAAATGTTCTCTGCTTTCTGTCTGAGTTGATAAGATACGAGCACAACGCCTGACATGTTCTCTGCTTTCTCTCTGAGTTGATAAAATACGAGTACAACGCCTAACATGTTCTCTGCTTTCTGTCTGAGTTGATGTCTATTGTCTACCTGGCCCACCACTCCACCCTGGACTTGAACAGCCTTTACGACCAGTTCCACCTATACAAGGCAGCAGTGCCCACTTTTGCCCGGACCCTAAAGGATATTGGCTTCAACCGCAGACCCAACACCTCACATAGAAGCAACAGATAAACAGACACCCCGCACAGACCAGCGAAACACTCTCCCAGACAATGTCATCCTACAAGAAACATGGTGAAGAGGAGACGGACCCACTGGTTGCCCTCTACAGTGGGGAAAAAAAAGTATTTTAAATAGTCAGCCACCAATTGTGCAAGTTCTCCCACTTAAAAAGATGAGAGAGGCCTGTAATTTTCATCATAGGTACACGTCAACTATGACAGACAAAATGAGGGAAAAAAAATCCAGAAAATCACATTGTAGGATTTTTAATGAATTTATTTGCAAATTATGGAGGAAAATAAGTATTTGGTCAATAACAAAAGTTTCTCAATACTTTGTTATATACCTTTTGTTGGCAATGACACAGGTCAAACGTTTTCTGTAAGTCTTCACAAGGTTTTCACACACTGTTGCTGGTATTTTGGCCCATTCCTCCATGCAGATCTCCTCTAGAGCAGTGATGTTTTGGGGCTGTCGCTGGGCAACACGGACTTTCAACTTCCTCCAAAGATTTTCTATGGGGTTGAGATCTAGAGACTGGCTAGGCCACTCCAGGACCTTGAAATGCTTCTTACGAAGCCACTCCTTCGTTGCCCGGGCGGTGTGTTTGGGATCATTGTCATGCTGAAAGACCCAGCCACGTTTAATCTTCAATGCCCTTGCTGATGGAAGGAGGTTTTCACTCAAAATATCACGATACATGGCCCCATTCATTCTTTCCTTTACACGGATCAGTCGTCCTGGTCCCTTTGCAGAAAAACAGCCCCAAAGCATGATGTTTCCACCCCCATGCTTCACAGTAGGTATGGTATTCTTTGGATGCAACTCAGCATTCTTTGTCCTCCAAACACGACGAGTTGAGTTTTTACCAAAAAGTTATATTTTGTTTTCATCTGACCATATGACATTCTCCCAATCCTCTTCTGGTTCATCCAAATGCACTCTAGCAAACTTCAGATGGGCCTGGACATGTACTGGCTTAAGCAGGGGGACACGTCTGGCACTGCAGGATTTGAGTCCCTGGCGGCGTAGTGTGTTACTGATGGTAGGCTTTGTTACTTTGATCCCAGGTCTCTGCAGGTCATTCACTAGGTCACTCACACGGGATGAGATCTTGCGTGGAGCCCCAGATCTACAATTTTGTTTCTGGTGTCCTTTGACAGCTCTTTGGTCTTGGCCATAGTGGAGTTTGGAGTGTGACTGTTTGAGGTTGTGGACAGGTGTCTTTTATACTGATAACAAGTTCAAACAGGTGCCATTAATACAGGTAACGAGTGGAGGACAGAGGAGCCTCTTAAAGAAGAAGTTACAGGTCTGTGAGAGCCAGAAATCTTGCTTGTTTGTAGGTCACCAAATACTCATTTTCCACCATAATTTGCAAATAAATTCATTAAAAATCCTTCAATGTGATTTTCTGGATTTTTTTTCTTCTCAATTTGTCTGTCATAGTTGACGTATACCTATGATGAAAATTACAGGCCTCTCTCATCTTTTTAGGAGCACAATTGGTGTCTGACTGAATACTTTTTTTCCCCACTGTAGGTTACAGAGAGAAGGTCCCATCCACCAAACTACCAGGCGTGAAACAGGGAAGGGACTCAGGGGGTTTGCTAATTTGGTATAGAGCAGACCTAACTCACTATATTAAATTAATCAAAACACGAACATTTTCAATTTGGCTAGAAATTCAAAAGGAAATTATCTCAACAGAGAAAAATGTCCTCCTGTGTGCTACCTATATCCCCCTACTTTAATGAAGACAGCTTCTCCATCCTGGAGGGGGAAATCAATCATTTCCAAACCCAGGGACATGTACTAGTCTGTGGCGACCTAAATGCTAGAACTGGACAAGAACCTGACACCCTCAGCACACATGGGGACAAACACCTACCTGGAGGTGACAGCATTCCCTCCCCCATATGCCCCCTAGGCACAACTACGGCAACATAACCAACAAAGACGGGTCACAACTCCTGCAGCTCTGTCGCACGCTAGGTATGTATATAGTCAACTACTTTATCACTGACCTCAACCCAGAGTCTCTCAGAGCGTTCACAGTAGGCCCACTGACACCCCTATCAGACCACAGCAAAATCACAGTCTATGTGAACAGAGCAATACTCAATCATGAGGCATCAAAGCCAATGGAACTGAATAATATTAAGAAATGCTATAGTTGGAAGGAAAGTAGTGTCGAAACCTACCAAAAAACAATTAGGCAATAACAAATTCAATCCCTTTTAGACAACTTCCTTGACAAAACGTTCCACTGTAATAGTGAAGGTGTAAACTTGGCAGTAGAAAACCTAAACAGTATATTTGATCTCTCAGCTTCCCATTCAAATCAAAAAATCTCTAACAGAAAACCAAAGAAAAGTAACAACAATGACAAATGGTTTGACGAAGAATGCAAAAACATAAGAAAGAAATTGAGAAACCTATCCAACTAAAAACATAGAGACCCAGAAAACCTGATCCTACGCCTTCACTATGGTTAATCACTAAAACAATACAGAAATACACTACGGAAAAAGAAGGAACAGCATGTCAGAAATCAGCTCAATGTAATTGAAGAATCCATAGACTCTAACCACTTCTGGGAAAATTGGAAAACACTAAACAAACAACAACACGAAGAGTTATCTATCCAAAACTGAGATTTATGGGTAAACCACTTCTCCAATCTTTTTGGTCCTATAACAAAGAACAAACAGCAAACAAAATATACATGATCAAATGCAAATCTTAGAATCAACTATTAAAGACTACCGGAACCCACTGGATTCTCCAATTACATTGAATGAACTACAGGACAAAATACAAACCCACCAACCCAAAAAGGCCTGTGGTGTTGATGGTAGCCTCAATGAAATGATACAATATACAGACCACAAATTCCAATTGGCTATACTTAAACTCTTTAACATCATCCTTAGCTCTGGCATCTTCCCCAATATTTGGAACCAAGGACTGATCACCCCAATCCACAAAAGTGGAGACAAATTTGACCCCAATATCTACCGTGGGATATGCGTCAACAGCAACTTTGGGAAAATCCTCTGCATTATCATTAACAGCAGACTAGTTCAATGTACTGAGCAAATGTCAAATTGGCTTTTTACCAAATTACTGTACAACAGACCACGTATTCACCCTGCACACCCTAATTGACAAACAAACAAACCAAAACAAAGGCAAGTCTTCTCATGCTTTGTTGATTTCAAAAAAGCTTTTTTACTCAATTTGGAATGAGGGTATGCTATACAAATTGATGGAAAGTGGTGTTGGGGGAAAAATATACAACATTATAAAAACCATGTACATAAACAACAAGTGTACGGTTAAAATTGGCAAAAAACACACACATTTCTTTCCACAGGGCCGTGGGGTGAGACAGGGATGCAGTTTAAGCCCCACCCTCTTCAACATATATATCAACGAATTGGTGAGGGCACTAGAACAGGCTGCAGCACCCGGCCTCACCGTACCAGAATCTGAAGTCAAATGTCTACTGTTTGCTGATGATCTGGTGCTTCTGTCACAACCACAGCAGCACCTAGATCTTCTGCACAGATTTTGTCAGACCTGGGCCCTGACAGTTAATCTCAGTAAGACAAAAATTGTTCCAAAAAAGGTCCAGTTGCCAGGACCACAAATACAAATTCCATCTAGACACTGTTGCCCTAGAGCACACAAAAAACTATACATACCTCGGCCTAAACATCAGCGCCACAGGTAACTTCCACAAAGCTGTTTACGATCTGCGAGTCAAGACAAGAAGGGCCTTCTATGCCATCAAAAGGAACATAAAATTCGACATACCAACTAGGATCTGGCTAAAAATACTTTAATCAGTTATAGAACCCATTGCCCTTTATGGTTGTGAGGTCTGGGTCCGCTCACCAACCAATAATTCACAAAATGGGACGAACACCTAATTGATACTCTGCATGCAGAATTCTGCAAAAATATCCTTTGTGTACAATGGAAAACATCAAATAATGCATGCAGAGCAGAATTAGACCGCTACCCGCTAATTATCAAAATCCAGAAAAGAGACGTTAAATTCTATAACCACTTAAAAAAAGCGATTCCCAAACCTTCCATAACAAAGCCATCACCTTCAGAGAGATGAACTTGGAGAAGAGTTCCCTAAGCAAGCTGTTTCTGGGGCTCTGTTCACAAACAAAAGCAGACTCCTGTCACGCCCTGACTCAGAGGACGCTTGTATGTTGAGTCAGGGTGTGTATTTTCCTTGCTGTGTTTGTCTATGTTGTACTTTCTATTATGTGTAGATCTATGTTGGCCGGTGTGGTTCCCAATGGAAACTGAGCTGCACTTCCTAACATCCTGCCAAATGTATGACAATATTAGAGACACATATTTCCATCAGATTACACAGATCCACAAAGAATTAGAAAACAAACCCAATTTTGATAAACTCCCATATCTATTGGGTGAAATACCACAGTGTGCCATCACAGCAGCAAGATTTGTGACCTGTTGCCACAAGAAAAGGGCAACCAGTGAAGAACAAACACCATTGTATTTATTTTCCCTTTGTACTTTAACTTTTTGCACATAATATGACATTTGCAATATCTTTATTCTTTTGGAACTTTTGTGAGTGTAATGTTTAGAGAGAGAGAAAGAGAGACAGAGAGAGAGACAAAGAGAGAGAGACAGAGAGAGAGCGTGAGAGAGAGTGTGAGCAAGGGAGAGAGAGCGAAAGCGAGAGAGAGAAAGGGAAAGTGAAAGACGAACAGAGAAGGACATGGAGAGTGCGGGGAGGGTGGATATACAGGGAGAGCTATATGAAGAATAATAGTAGCACTTAAAGAGAAACTGGTAGATCTCACCCACCTCCACATCTCCCCAGCCCTCTGTCTAACAGACATCTATCTATGCATGAAAGGGCCATATCGGAGGTCAAGATGTCAAAGCATCAAATTCACAGTAAAACTAGGGCCAGGATGCAACGTAAGACCGAGTGGCGCAGTGGTCTAAGGCAATGCATCGCAATGCTAGCTGTGCCACTAGAGATCCTGGTTCGAATCCAGGCTCTGTCGTAGCCGGCCGCGACCGGGAGACCCATGGGGCGGCGCACAATTGGCGCAGCGTCGTCCAGGGTAGGGGAGGGAATGGCCGGCAGGGATGTAGCTTAGTTGGTAGAGCATGGCGTTTGCAACGCCAGGGTTGTGGGTTTGATTCCCACGAGGGGCCAGTATGAAAAAAATAAAATAATGTATGCACTCACTAACTGTAAGTCGCTCTGGATAAGAGCGTCTGCTAAATGACTAAAATGTAAATGGTGCAGTATACAGAAGATAATGCTCCTCTTAAAGGCATATTCCCCAACATTCGCAGAGAACGCACTCATGGTAAACGCTACACGTTGGCTTTAGTCAATTACCTTTAGTTATAGTTAGTCACTCTGTGACGCTCTCTCTCCCACTGTTCCTCCTACCCCTCCCCCTCTCTCTCTGTCTCTCTCTCTGTCTCTCTCGCTCTCTCTCTCTCTATCTCTGAACATTAATGCATGTTTCAGTTTTTTGCTCTTGACATAGTGACCCAATTTGACTAGTCACTTCTCACGAGTGCTGTCATGGTAAACCTACGGTACCCACCACCACCAGAATATAGACACAAGGCTCTACATCATCACGCCTGCTTGAGAATTATACTGATTGCCTCTCAGTGAATTCCCAACAGCCCAACCCCACCAGGCCTGCTTGAGAATTATACTGATTGCCTCTCAATGAATTCCCAACAGCCCAACCCCACCATTGATCTAGAAACAATAGAATGGGCATTCACATTTACATGAACATTCCAAATGTATTCATCCACAACCCCACTGCACGACTTACACCCTTGCACACTCTACAGTACCTACCTACAACCTGGTACTCAGGAAAACACAGCAATGTACACTCCACCTACCTACAACCTAGTACTCAGGCAAACACAATAACACTTACACCCATCACACATTCACCCTGACTCTACACTATTCTCATCAGCTTTGAGGCTCCAGAACACCAGCTGAGATGGAGTGAGGGGAGGCAGATGGGAGAGAGGGGAGAGGGGAGGCAGATGGGAGAGAGGGGAGGCAGATGGGAGAGAGGGAGAGAGGGGAGGCAGATGGGAGAGAGGGGAGGCAGATGGGAGAGAGGGAGAGAGGGGAGGCAGATGGGAGAGAGGGAGTGAGGAGAGGCAGATGGGAAAGAGAGAGTGAGGGGAGGCAGATGGGAGAGAGGAAGTGAGGGGAGGCAGATGGGAGAGAGGGGAGGCAGATGGGAGAGAGGGAGAGAGGGGAGGCAGATGGGAGAGAGGGAGAGAGGGGAGGCAGATGGGAGAGAGGGAGTGAGGGGAAGCAGATGGGAGAGAGGGAGTGAGGGGAGGCAGATGGGAGAGAGGGAGGCAGATGGGAGAGAGGAAGTGAGGGGAGGCAGATGGGAGAGAGGGGAGGCAGATGGGAGAGAGGGAGTGAGGGGAGGCAGATGGGAGAGAGGGAGAGAGGGGAGGCAGATGGGAGAGAGGGAGTGAGGGGAGGCAGATGGGAGAGAGGGGAGGCAGATGGGAGAGAGGGAGAGAGGGGAGGCAGATGGGAGAGAGGGAGAGAGGGGAGGCAGATGGGAGAGAGGGAGTGAGGGGAGGCAGATGGGAGAGAGGGAGAGAGGGGAGGCAGATGGGAGAGAGGGGAGGCAGATGGGAGAGAGGGAGTGAGGGGAGGCAGATGGGAGAGAGGGAGAGAGGGGAGGCAGATGGGAGAGAGGGAGTGAGGGGAGGCAGATGGGAGAGAGGGAGTGAGGGGAGGCAGATGGGAGAGGGGAGGCAGATGGGAGAGAGGGAGGCAGATGGGAGAGGGAGGCAGATGGGAGAGAGGGAGGCAGATGGGAGAGGGGAGGCAGATGGGAGAGGGGAGGCAGATGGGAGAGAGGGAGGCAGATTGGAGAGAGGGAGAGAGGGGAGGCAGATGGGAGAGAGGGAGTGAGGGGAGGCAGATGGGAGAGAGGGGAGAGAGGGGGAGGCAGATGGGAGAGAGGGGAGGCAGATGGGAGAGAGGGAGAGAGGAGAGGCAGATGGGAGAGAGGGAGTGAGGGGAGGCAGATGGGAGAGAGGGGAGAGGGGAGGCAGATGGGAGAGAGGGAGTGAGGGGAGGCAGATGGGAGAGAGGGAGTGAGGGGAGGCAGATGGGAGAGAGGGAGAGAGGGGAGGCAGATGGGAGAGAGGGGAGGCAGATGGGAGAGAGGGAGTGAGGGGAGGCAGATGGGAGAGAGGGAGAGAGGGGAGGCAGATGGGAGAGAGGGAGTGAGGGGAGGCAGATGGGAGAGAGGGAGTGAGGGGAGGCAGATGGGAGAGAGGGAGTGAGGGGAGGCAGATGGGAGAGAGGGGAGAGGGGAGGCAGATGGGAGAGAGGGAGGCAGATGGGAGAGAGAGAGAGGGGAGGCAGATGGGAGAGAGGGAGTGAGGGGAGGCAGATGGGAGAGAGGGAGAGAGGGGAGGCAGATGGGAGAGAGGGAGTGAGGGGAGGCAGATGGGAGAGAGGGAGTGAGGGGAGGCAGATGGGAGAGAGGGAGGCAGATGGGAGAGAGGGAGAGAGGGGAGGCAGATAGAGGGGGAGGCAGATGGGAGAGAGGGAGTGAGGGGAGGCAGATGGGAGAGAGGGAGTGAGGGAGGCAGATGGGAGAGAGGGAGGCAGATGGGAGAGGGGGGAGAGGGGAGGCAGATGGGAGAGAGGGAGAGAGGAGAGGCAGATGGGAGAGAGGGAGTGAGGGGAGGCAGATGGGAGAGAGGGGAGGCAGATGGGAGAGAGGGAGTGAGGGGAGGCAGATGGGAGAGAGGGGAGAGGGGAGGCAGATGGGAGAGAGGGAGTGAGGGGAGGCAGATGGGAGAGAGGGAGGCAGATGGGAGAGAGGAAGAGAGGGGAGGCAGATGGGAGAGAGGGAGAGAGGGGAGGCAGATGGGAGAGAGGGAGGCAGATGGGAGAGAGGGAGAGAGGGGAGGCAGATGGGAGAGAGGGAGAGAGGGGAGGCAGATGGGAGAGAGGGAGAGAGGGGAGGCAGATGGGAGAGAGGGAGAGAGGGGAGGCAGATGGGAGAGATGGAGTGAGGGGAGAGGAAAATAGAGAATCATTATGAAAGACCTCTGCATCTTCATTCTGAGTCTGTTTTGATCTGCATCTAAAAGGAACATTGGTCTAAATTGTGTTGCGTGTCAATCCCTTGTTTATCTTAGAAAAGCTATTTTGATAAGCTATGTTTATCTCAGTATAGCGAGATAACTGTTTTATTCTTAATCATTCATGTCTTTCCTTTATATGCATTGTGTACAAGCATTTTCCAAATAAACTGCTCAGTCTCAAAATAGTTTTAATTTGTTTTAATTTTCTGCTTCTATGTCAAAACCATCCAAACCCACAGTATGGTGAAGAGATAGATACCCCAGAAACGGTTCCACTACAAAGTGACCAGTACAGGAGGGGTCATTGGTTAAGCACCAACCAACGACAGCAACAACAGAGGTTACAAAACCATTATAAAAATAAATGTAAAAATGTTTTTCTATTTTCTCCCAACCACAAACAAAAGGCATTCTCAATAATATTTAAAGTTATATTCAAGAAAAACAATTGCTTTGACATATTTCAAAGATAGTTTTTATAAAATTGATGAAGACAGTGACTGATGTGGTGTACTCCTCAATGCTATCTGAAGAATCCCGGAACATGTTCCAGTCTGTGCTAGCAAAACAGTCCTGTAGCTTAGCATCTGCGTCATCTGACCACTTTTTTATTAACCGAGTCACTGGTGCTTCCTGTGAGAATATTTTGTGTTAGAACGCTAGGGGGTTACATAGAATATGTAGTTTCTACATATTTAAACAGACACAGTATGATGTAAAACCCTTGTCTGGATATTTAATTTGACTGCTTGCAAACAAGTCCAGTGGCAAATTCAACCAATCAACTGAAACTCCTAGAGGCTAAGAGAAACACTACAGCATAGGAGAGTGACTAGTACACTACTGAACTAAAACAACACAGACAGATACATGATGAAGCCTTGAGCCTTAGCACCAAGCTCACCAAGACAAATATACACAGCATCTTCCAACTTCCAGCAAGGTTTATTTTATCAAAGATTGAATCCTGGTTTTGTAAATGTTAATTACAGTGGCTTGCAAAAGTATTCACCCCCCTTGGCATTTTTCCTATTTTTGTTCCCTTACAACCTGGAATTAAAATTGATTTTTTTGGGGGGGTTGTACCATTTGATTTATACAACATGACTACCACTTTGAAGATGCAAAACATTTTTAATTGCGAAACAAACAAGAATTAAGACAAAAAAAAAAAAGAAAACTTGAGCGTGCATAACTATTCACCCCACCAGAGTCAATACTTTGTAGAGCCACCTTTTTCAGCAATTACAGCTGCAAGTCTCTTGGGGTATGTCTCTATAAGCTTGGCACATCTAGCCACTGGGATTTTTGCCCATTCTTCAAGGAGAAACTGCTCCAGCTCCTTCAAGTTGGATGGGTTCTGCTGGTGTACAGCAATCTTTAAGTCATACCACAGATTCTCAATTGGATTGAGGTCTGGGCTTTGACTAGGCCATTCCAAGACATTTAAAT
>NC_059197.1:36058119-36105619 GCF_020615455.1 Coregonus clupeaformis
GAGGAGTGGGACAAAAATCCCTCCTGAGATGTGTGCAAACCTGGAGGCCAACTACAAGAAACGTCTGACCTCTGTGATTGCCAACAAGGGTTTTGCCACCAAGTACTAAGTCATGTTTTGCAGAGGGGTGAAATACTTATTTCCCTCATTAAAATGCAAATAAATTTATAACATTTTTGACATGCGTTTTTCTGGATTTTGTTGTTGTTATTCTGTCTCTCACTGTTCAAATAAACCTACTATTAAAATTATACACTGATCATGTCTTTGTCAGTGGGCAAACGTACAAAATCAGCAGGGGATCAAATACTTTTTTCCTTCACTGTACACACATACACACTCACACACACATACACACACACATACATACACATACATACACGCATACACACACACATACATACACATACATACACACATACACACTCACACACACACCACTGCACCTCCATGCTGCTAATCATAGTCATCACATCATCTCCCTCCACCACACACACACAAACACACATACACACACAAACACACACACACACTCTCTCACAAAATAGAACTAGACTTCAGCCCCTATGACCAAACTATTTACCTAGCAATCACCATGGTTACATATTTCCATTTCCGTTAATCATAGTTAATCACAGGGCCGATGGCTTCTCTCACAGTTTGACCTCGAAATTGATGTTTTGTCCATGTTTTGCCAAAAGTCTATGGGTGAAGTCAAGGTAAATGTATTTTTTTTTATGTTTCAGTTAAGACACTGTTACCTAATTCCGCAAAAGTGAAACCAAAGACACTGGCATCGAGCTGGTGATTTCACATCTCGTTAATGGATAAAGATAGGGTTTGGGATAGGGTTAAAATAGGGTTAATTTGAGTAATTAATTCAAAGTTAAGGGTTAAAGTTTGGGAAAGGCTTAAAACAGATAAATAAAAAACAATTGCTTAGAACTGAGATTGAACACACAACCCTTGGCGCCAGAGTAAGGCTTTTATGCCCTTCCTGTCCACAGTGCATCTAGCAAGCCGCCAGCCTGCTTGAAGGCAATAGCGCTCAACGTTGCCCCTAGTGGGTGGTTTCTAAGGCAATTCTAGATGTTCTTGGGACCTGGATGGACGTTTAACTTCGACTTCCATCTAAAACGATCTCCCTGCTCTCTCTCTCTCTTACTCAATCTATCCCTTGCACTTCCTATGTTTTCTGTCCCTCACTTTCTTGTTCTTTCCCAACAAGATCTCATGGTTTTACCGTATTGACTTCAGATTCTGACGTTTAGCCATGTTGCTCCTCAGGACATGGACAGACGTCCAATTATGAAGTCTCCCTGCCTCTCTCTGTCTCTATACCTCAGCGTTTCCTCTTCCTGTTCTTACTCTAGCCTTGCTTGTTCCACAGTCTGTACATATCATTCTGGTCCCCCCTCGATCTCTCTCCTAGGTGTTAGTCACAGGTCGGATGAAGAGTAATAACACTATTAGAAACAGGAACTGAAGAAAGTCTAGGTAGAGAGAGAGAGATTGAGAGAGAGAGAGAGAGAGAGAGAGAGAGAGAGAGAGAGAGAGAGAGAGAGAGAGAGAGAGAGCACCATCTGCAGCGTCTCCCATGGCAACAGACTCCACAGAAGGCCATTGGTCTCCTGCAGGCCCTGTCAATCAACAAGCCCCAGTAGAGACACACATTGATCACAGTCCCTCCCTCCCTCCCTCCAACCCTGCGTCGATCCATCTGTCTCTTCCCCCCCCCGCAGTCTCTCCTTTATTCTTTCACCCAGGTCTGCACTTATTGACCGCTTTCTCCTGATCTGGTCTCTCCTCCCTCTACCTCTTCCCTCCCTCTCTATTCTCTCTTTCTCTCCATCTACCTCTATCTTCCTCTAAGCTGAGGTTGGCACAGCCTCATGTGTGGTTGTGTCTGATTCATATCAGAATGCTCCATCATTAAGAAATAATCTGACCCAGCAGGCAAGACAAACAAACTCTGGCTCCCACAACGATCCTCCCTCCTCCCCTTAGTTTCCATTGGAATGGTTCATGGGGATAATGAGAATTGATTGTGAGAATTCTTGTTGGGAACACCAACAGAGAGACCTCAGAGAAAAGTTAAGTCTCCCCCCTCCTCTCTCTCTGTGGATGACTTCGTCAACCACTTTGAAAAGAAGGTTGACGACATCCGATCCTCGTTTGTTAAGTCTAATAACACTGCTGGTCCTGCTCACACTGCCCTACCCTATGCTTTGACTTCTTTCTCCCCTCTCTCTCCAGATAAAATCCTGCGACTTGTGACTGCAGGCCGCCCAACAACCTGCCCGCTTGACCCCATCCCCTCCTCCCTTCTCCAGACCATCTCCGGTGACCTTCTCCCCTACCTCACCTCGCTGATCAACTCATCCTTGACCGCTGGCCATGTCCCTTCCGTCTTCAAAGAGAGCGAGAGTTGCTCCCCTTCTCAAAAAAACCAACACTCAGACCCCACTGATGTCAACAACTACAGACCAGTATCCCTTCTTTCTTTTCTTTCCAAAACTATTGAGCGTGCCGTCTTTAGCCAACTCTCTTGCTATCTCTCTCAGAATGACCTTCTTGATCCAAACCAATCAGGTTTCAGGACTGGTCATTCAACTGAGACTGCTCTTCTCTGTGTCACGGAGACTCTCCGCACTGCTAAAGCTAACTCTCTCTCCTCTGCTCTTGTCCTTCTAGACCTGTCTGCTGCCTTTGATACTGTGAACCATCAGATCCTCCTCTCCACCCTCTCCGAGATGGGCATCTCCGGCGCGGCTCACTCCTGGATTGCGTCCTACCTGACCGGTCGTCTCCTACCAAGTGGCGTGGCGGGGAAGCTGTCTCCGCACCACGTGCTCTCACCACTGGTGTCCCCAGGGATCGGTTCTGGGCCCTCTCCTTTTTCTCCCTATACACCAAGTCACTTGGCTCTGTCATATCCTCACATGGTCTCTCCTATCATTGCTACGCTGACGATACACAACTAATCTTCTCCTTTCCCCCTTCTGATAACCAGGTGGCGAATCGCATCTCTGCATGTCTGGCAGACATATCAGTATGGATGACGGATCACCACCTCAAGCTGAACCCTGGCAAGACGGAGCTGCTCTTCCTCCCGGGGAAGGACTGCCCGTTCCATGATCTCGCCATCACGGTTGACAACTCCGCTGTGTCCTCCTCCCAGAGTGCGAAGAGCCTAGGCGTGACCCTGGACAACACCCTGTCGTTTCTCCGCCAACATCAAGGCGGTGACCCGCTCCTGCAGGTTCATGCTCTACAACATTCGGAGAGTGCGACCCTGCCTTACACAGGAAGCGGCGCAGGTCCTGGTCCAGGCACTTGTCATCTCCCGTCTGGACTACTGCAACCTCGCTGTTGGCTGGGCTCCCTGCCTGTGCCATTAAACCCCTACAACTCATCCAGAATGCCGCAGCCCGTCTGGTGTTCAACCTTCCCAAGTTCTCTCACGTCACCCCCTCCTCCGCACCTCCACTGGCTTCCAGTTGAAGCTCGCATCCGCTACAAGACCATGGTGCTTGCCTATGGAGCAGTGAGGGGAACGGCACCTCTGTACCTTCAGGCTCTGATCAGTCCCTACACCCAAACGAGGACATTGCGTTCATCCACCTCTGGCCTGCTGGCTCCCTTCCTCTGCGGAAGCACAGCTCCCGCTCAGCCCAGTCAAAACTGTTCGCTGCTCTGGCACCCCAATGGTGGAACAAGCTCCCTCACGACGCCAGGACAGCGGAGTCACTCACCACCTTCCGGAGACATTTGAAACCCCACCTCTTTAAGGAATACCTGGGATAGGCTAAAGTATTTCTTCTAACCCCCCAAATTGTAAAGTGGTTATCCCACTGGCTATAGGGTGAACGCACCAATTTGTGAGTCGCTCTGGCTAAGAGCGTCTGCTAAATGACGTTAATGTGCCCTTGAGCAAGGCACTTAACCCTAATTGCTCCTGTAAGTCGCTCTGGTTAAGAGCGTCTGCTAAATGACTAAAATGTAAATGTAAAATGTAGAGAGAGAGAGTGAGGTGAGGGGCATCAGGTGTGTTTGTGTGTGTGTGTTGGAGTGTGGGTAAAGTAGCAGAGTAAATATTGTAGAGGTGCTAGTTAGCATATTAACAACCTCATCAGATTCACACACACACACACACACACACGCACACGCACACGCACACGCACACGCACGCACACACACACACACACACACACACACACACACACACATATCACACACACACACACACACACACACACACACACACACACACACACACACATACACACACACACACACACACACACACATATCAGTGTATTGACATTGGGCCAGGGCTATGTTCAGAGGTGTGTGTTTAAGGCCCGGCCTGAACACTAACACATTTATTCTACTATAATTACAACAATATATCATAAAACAATCCCTGCATTGAATTACCCACTCTTATCTCACAATGTGTGTGTGTGTGTGTCTGTGTGGTTGTGTGTTTATGAGTTTTTGTGTACATTGCAACTAACAACATCACCGCCGATCCAGCACCATGCACACAGCCCATCATCATCACCACAAATCCAGATGCATTCACCAACACACGCAGTGGTTAACATCTGGTCAGTATGTTAGCCTCACTTCTCTTTGACCCTGCCACACACACACAGACAGAATGACAGACAGACACACCCACACACACACACTCACACATACATACACACACACACACACACACACACACACACACACACACACACAGACAGACAGAATGACAAACGGACAGACACACACACACACACACACACACACACACACACACACACACACACACACAGAGAGAAGGGTTTTCTCGTTTCGACAAAAGGCCTTCCTTCGTCCTCTCTCCTCCGTGACCCGGAAACCGATAAGTGGTCAAGTGGTCCCGAGGAGATCTCCTCGATAGCCAACGTTCATCAAGGATACTCACGTGTATCCTACCACGGAAGACTTTTGAAATCTGCCACACCCGCTTTGAATCAGCTTTTGTTTTGTCAGAGGAGAAAAACATGCAAATGTTTACAAACAAGAAACTGAGAGAATGCCAAGAGTGTGCAAAGCTGTCATCAAGGCAATGGGTGGCTATTTGAAGAATCATAAATATAAAATATATTTTGATTTGTTTAACACTTTTTTGGTTACTACATGATTCCATATGTGTTATTTCATAGTTTTGATTATTATTCTACAATGTAAGAAATAGTAAAAATAAAGACAAACCCTTGAATGAGTAGGTGTGTCCAAACTTTTGAATGGTAGTGTAACCACTTTTCCTCACTGGCCTCCATAGATTTATTCGCCTTAATTCTGTCCGTCCTACAACGGTACAAACTCCAATAACTTTTGAATGGATTGTGATAGATACATGAGGTTTGTACCATTGGTTCTCTTAATGGATTATCTACACAATTAACATATTATGTCACCCATTGGTCAAAATATGTATTTTTGATTGGAAACCCTACACCCAGGCTAATCCAACACCCGGACACACACATCCACACATGTAACACATTCCCGGCTTCAACACACACACAATCACAGGAACCTCCCACTTCCAATCCCCCATGTTTTTTATATATATACTCCCCTTTATTACTTTTCAACCCCGCCATCCTTTCCCTACTAGGAGTAAATTAGTGAACAACAATGCCCAGGCCTCTACTTCCGATCTATACTTACTAGCTACACCTTATGGATAGAGTTAATTTTACAATAATTATATTATATATATATTATTTATTTATTTATTTTTTGCTCCTGAACTTCTTCTACTCTCAACCTCTCCGATCATTTTCATGATGTCCATCCGGTTTGCTTCTATATGCCATATCTTTCTAACTGTGCTCTTTCCCAAAAGCTCCCAACATACAACCTATATACTTATTATGGACACAGTATGCTTACATTATTAGCTATCTTTGTTATTATTTGTTGTTATTTGTTATTAGTCCCATCCTTCAACTCTATTCAATACCTCCCATCTATCTCTTAACACCATCCATATACGATTTCTATTTGCCATATATATTTCAAACGTACTGTGATGTTTTACAAAAGTTCTGAACCTTTCTATTCTCATTGCTTCTACAGATTGCGAATTAAAAATAAACATTTTTGCTAAAAGTATTGTTATATTATTGATCGATTGACTATGACTTTTCAGATCACCCAGTAATGCTATCTGCAAGGTTAGCTCCAGGTAAATATTGCAATCCTTTAGCCATTCCTGGACCTGTGTCCAAAAACAAGCTACAAATGGACAGAACCAAAACAAATGATCTAATGATTCTGTCTCTTCACAGCAAAATCTGCAGAGCTGGGAAGATTGTATCCCCCATATAAATAACATTCTATTGGTAGCAATAATTTTATATAATACTTTAAATTGAAAGATTCTAATTTTTGAATCCGGTGTCGTTTTGCGTGTCAGTTCATAAACACTATGCCATGGGATCGGTAAGTCAAAGATCTCTTCCCAACTATTTTGCAATCTATATGGGACGGCTGTCAATCCTTTGGTCCTTAAGTGAAACTGATATACTTTTTTATTTATCACAGTTTTCCTTAACCAATTATGTTCTTTAATGCAAGGCCGACAGACAAGTTCCTTACTTTCTCCCCTTCCACTTTCCTCTTCCACTTTTGCGGTAAGGCTGCAATTATTTGGTTGTAATTTTGGGTAGAGCAGACATTTCCATATGTTTTTGTTAGCTGCATGTGCGACATAACTCCATCAGTCCTACCGATGATATCATTTACGAAGATTATACCTTTTTTAAACATTCTGTCAAAAAATTAAGGTTTTTTGTCAATTAGTATATTTGAATTTAACCACAATATTTGTTGCATTATTTGTTCTGTCGTTTCTGGAGGATTAAATTGAAATTGCAACCAACTTTCTATGGCTTGTTTTAGAAATAGTGATATTTGGGAGATTATTTCCTTTTCAAATAACTGAAAGTGAGAGGTTGTAATCTGAATAAAGGGAAAAAGGCAATCTTACTAATTTGCTTGAGAACCAGTTCGGGTTTAAGTATAACTTTTGTATGACTGAAGCTTTTAGTGATAGGTCTAATGCTTTAATATTTAATAATTTCTGTCCTCCGAATTCATATTCATTATATAAATATGATCCTTTTAATTTTGTCTGGCTTGCCGTTCCAAATAAAATGTAAATTTTTTTCTCATATAATTTAAAAAACTGTTCGCTAGGCGTAGGCAAGACCATAAGCAAATAGGTAAACTGGGATAATACTAAAGAGTTAATCAGGGTGATTTTTTCACAAATTGACAGGTATTTTCCTTTCCATGGTAGTAAGATCTTATCTATTTTAGCTAACTTTCTATTAAAATGTATTGAAGTGAGATCATTTATTTCCTTTGGGATATGTATTCCGAGTATATCCACATCACCATCAGACCATTTTATTGGTAAACTACATGGTAATGTAAAAATTGTATTTTTTAGTGATCCAATACGTAATATAGTACATTTGTCATAATTTGGTTGTAATCCAGAGAGGTTAGAAAATGTATCTAGATCCTCTATGAGGCTGTGGAGGGATTCTAGTTGTGGATTTAAAAGAAAACATGAATCATCAGCGTACAATGACACCTTTGTTTTTGAGCCCTGTATTTCTAATCCTCTGATATTATTATTGGATCTGATTTGAATAGCTAACATCTGGATGGCCACAATAAATAGATATGCCGATAGTGGACAACCTTGTTTCACTCCTCTTGACAGTTTAAAACTTTCTGAGAAATAGCCATTATTTACTATTTTACACCTAGGGTTACTATACATGATTTTGACCCATTTTATAAGAGATTCTCCAAAATTGAAATGCTCCAGGCATTTATATATAAACTCCAGTCGAATTTTATCAAATGCCTTTTCAAAGTCTGCTATGAATAGCAGACCTGGTTTCCCATATTTTCCATAGTGTTCTATTGTTTCCAATATTTGCCTTATATTATCTCCAATGTATCTTCCATGTAAAAAACCTGTCTGATTAGAATGAATAATATCCGACAATACCTTTTTAATTCTATGCACTATACATTTTGCTAGGATTGTTGCATCACAACACTGAAGTGTAAGGGGCCTCCAATTTTGTAAATGGACTGGATCTTTATATTTTCCACTTGTATCCTGTTTCAGTAATAATGAGATCAGACCTTCTTCTTGAGTGTCAGATAATCTACCATTTACATAGGAGTGGTTAAAACATGCTAATAACGGTCCTCTTAGTATATCAAAAAAGGTTTGGTATACCTCGACTGGTATGCCATCCAACCCTGGAGTTTTCCCAGACTTAAAGTCTTTAATTGCATCCAGAAGTTCCTCCTCTGTAATTTCACCTTCACATTAGTCTTTCTGTGTGGCTGTTAATTTGACATTATCAATAGAAAAAAACATCTCTACAATTAGCTTCAGTTAGAGGAGATGGAGGCGACTGAAAAGAAAACGTATGCTTAAAGTACTTTGTTTCTTCCTTCAAAATATAATTTGGTGAATTATGGGTGACTCCGTCAATTGTAACCAGTTTCATTAAGTTATTTTTGGTAGCATTCCTATGTTGAAGATTAAAAAATAATTTTGTGCATTTTTCCCCATATTCCATCCAGTTTGCTTTATTTTTATAATATATTACACTTGATCTTTCTTGAATAAGTTTCTCCATTTCTTTTTGTTTTTCCTCTAATTTATTCTGAACCTCTATGTTACAGTTTTTATTACCATCTATCTGTTCTGTTAGACTTTCTATTTCCTTTCTTAGTATAAAGTCTTTTGACCTAAATTGCTTTTGTTTTCGAGATGAGTACTGAGTTGCATGGCCTCTAAAGGCACATTTAAAGGTGTCCCATACAATAAGGGGATTCGCTGTACCTATGTTATGTTGGAAAAAGTCAGTTATAAATTCCTTTGTTCTAATTATAAATAAATTATCATCCAATAGGCTTTGATTAAATTTCCAATATCCTCGCCCACGTGGAAATTCAGTAAGAGTAATGTATATGCCTATTATATGATGGTCCGACCGCATTCTGTTCCCTATCAACACTTTTTTTTACTTTTGGTGCCAACGAGAATGAGATAAGAAAGAAGTCAAGACGACTAGCTTGATTCAGTCTCCGCCATGTATATCTCACTAGATCAGTATATTTAAGCCTCCATATATCTACTAATTCTAATGTATCCATGACATTCACAATTTCCTTAAGAGCATATGGGTGATTGTTTGTGGTGTGATTTCCTTTACGGTCCATTGAGCTATTTAAAACAGTATTATAATCCCCCACCATAACAATATTGTCTTGAATTGCTTGCAGGCTTGATAATTTATTATATATATTGTCAAAGAATTGTGGATCATCATTATTTGGTCCGTAAAGGTTAATGAGCCATATGTGTTTATGTGTCACGAACGTCTTGAGAAGAAGCGGGCCAAGGCGCAGCGTGATATGCGTACATAATATTTATTGAATGTACAACACAACGAACAAAACAACAAACGATACGAAACGTGAAGTCGTACGGTTACACAAACCAAACGGAACAAGATACCACACCAAAACAATGCCAAACGGCTACCTAAGTATGGCTCCAATCAGAGACAACGAGCTACAGCCGTCTCTGATTGGGAACCACCCTGGCCAACATAGAAATACCAAACTAGAACACAAAACAATGAAAACTCACACCCTGGCTCAACATACAATAGTCCCCAGAGCCAGGGCGTGACAGTACCCCCCCCCCAAAGGCGCGGACTCTGACCGCGCCAACCAAACACAACAGGGGAGGGGCCGGGTGGGCACTCCGCCTCGGCGGTGGATCCGGCTCCGGGCATGACCCCCACTCACTCTCTAACCCCCCAAAGCGCCCCTGGTCCGGTCTGGCCCTGCTGGCCGGAGCTGGACTGAACACTGGTGGAGCGGATTGCTCTAGCTCCAGAGTGGAGCAGCTGACCGGTGCCGGACCAGGCACCGGTGGAACAGGCACGGGCTGTGCCGGACTGACGACGCGCACCACAGGCTGGGTGCGGGGAGCAGGGACGGGCCGAACCGGGCTGACGAACCGCACCACTGGCTTGGTGCGGGGAGCAGGAACAGGCCGGACCGGGCTGACGACGCGCACCATTGGCTTGGTGCGGGGAGCAGGGACGGGCCGAACCGGGCTAACGAAGCGCACCACTGGCTTGGTGCGAGGAGCAGGAACAGGCCGGACCGGGCTGACGACGCGCACCACAGGCTTGGTGCGGGGAGCAGGGACGGGCCGAACCGGGCTGACGAAGCGCACCACTGGCTTGGTGTGGGGAGCAGGGACGAACCAAAACGGGCTGACGACGCGCACCACTGGCTTGGTGCGGGAAGCAGGAACGGGCCGGACCGGGCTGGCGACGCGCACCACAGGCTCGGTGCGAGGGACAGGAACAAGCCGGACCGTACTGGGGACACACACCACTGACCCTACGCGGGGATCAGGAACGGGCCGGACCGGACTGGCAACACACCCCAGTGCCTCTCGCCGTGCCTCTACATTCTCCTTCCCCCTGGTGACCAGTGACTCCCGTAACCTGGCGGCCTCCTTTGCCAACCCGCTGAACCACTCTATCCCGGCCTCCTGCTGCCCCGTCGTCCACGGCGTGAGCCCCCCCCCTAAAAAATGTTAACAACCTCATCAGATTCACACACACACACACACACGCACACACACACACACACACACACACACACACACACATACACACACACACACACACACACACACATACACATACACACACACACACAAACACACACATACACACACACACACACACACATACACACACACATACACACACACACACACACACATCAGTGTATTGACATTGGGCCAGGGCTATGTTCAGAGGTGTGTGTTTAAGGCCCGGCCTGAACACTAACACATGTATTCTACTATAATTACAACAATATATCATAAAACAATCCCTGCATTGAATTACCCACTCTTATCTCACAATGTGTGTGTGTGTGTGTCTGTGCGGTTGTGTGTTTATGAGTTTTTGTGTACATTGCAACTAACAACAACACCGCCGTTCCAGAACCATGCACACAGCCCATCATCATCACCACAAATCCAGATGCATTCACCAACACACACATACACACACACACACACACACACACACACACACACACACACACACACACACACACACACACACACACACACACAGAGAGAAGGGTTTTCTCGTTTCGACAAAAGGCCTTCCTTCGTCCTCTCTCCTCCGTGACCCGGAAACCGATAAGTGGTCAAGTGGTCCCGAGGAGATCTCCTCGATAGCCAACGTTCATCAAGGATACTCACGTGTATCCTACCACGGAAGACTTTTGAAATCTGCCACACCCGCTTTGAATCAGCTTTTGTTTTGTCAGAGGAGAAAAACATGCAAATGTTTACAAACAAGAAACTGAGAGAATGCCAAGAGTGTGCAAAGCTGTCATCAAGGCAATGGGTGGCTATTTGAAGAATCATAAATATAAAATATATTTTGATTTGTTTAACACTTTTTTGGTTACTACATGATTCCATATGTGTTATTTCATAGTTTTGATTATTATTCTACAATGTAAGAAATAGTAAAAATAAAGACAAACCCTTGAATGAGTAGGTGTGTCCAAACTTTTGAATGGTAGTGTAACCACTTTTCCTCACTGGCCTCCATAGATTTATTCGCCTTAATTCTGTCCGTCCTACAACGGTACAAACTCCAATAACTTTTGAATGGATTGTGATAGATACATGAGGTTTGTACCATTGGTTCTCTTAAGGGATTATCTACACAATTAACATATTATGTCACCGAGGGACAGGAACAAGCCGGACCGTACTGGGGACACACACCACTGACCCTACGCGGGGATCAGGAACGGGCCGGACCGGACTGGCAACACACCCCAGTGCCTCTCGCCGTGCCTCTACATTCTCCTTCCCCCTGGTGACCAGTGACTCCCGTAACCTGGCGGCCTCCTTTGCCAACCCGCTGAACCACTCTATCCCGGCCTCCTGCTGCCCCGTCGTCCACGGCGTGAGCCCCCCCCCTAAAAAATGTCTGGCCGTCTCTCCTCCCCTACTTGACCCAGTCGAGGTGGTATCTTCTGTCACGAACGTCTTGAGAAGAAGCGGGCCAAGGCGCAGCGTGATATGCGTACATAATATTTATTGAATGTACAACACAACGAACAAAACAACAAACGATACGAAACGTGAAGTCCTACGGTTACACAAACCAAACGGAACAAGATACCACACCAAAACAATGCCAAACGGCTACCTAAGTATGGCTCCCAATCAGAGACAACGAGCTACAGCCGTCTCTGATTGGGAACCACCCTGGCCAACATAGAAATACCAAACTAGAACACAAAACAATGAAAACTCACATCCTGGCTCAACATACAAGAGTCCCCAGAGCCAGGGCGTGACATCATGGTCCAATAACATATTTAAAATAATCCATCTACCTTGCGTATCTATTTTGACAATTTGCACATTTGCATTGAAATTACTATTAATTAATATCATCACCCCTTTTGAATTTCTTTGCCCATGGGAGAAGTATATCCCCCCCATTATTTTTTCCACGCTACTTCATCTCGAATTGTTGAATGAGTTTCCTTTATACAATAGATATTATATTCCTTCTCTTTGAGCCATGTAAATATTGTTATTCTTTTGTTATTATCAGCTAAGCCATTACAATTATAACTGGCTATACTTATTTCACCATACACCATAATGAGATACAAGTTTCAAGTCTATTTATCATTATATATGTTTGTAAATTTACCAATAAAAAATACCGTAATGATTGAGTGTCCATATAGCTGTACCGTGATATTTGCATTGCTACGGAGTAACCCTTCAATTGTTCTCCACTAATTCCCCCGCTAAAGCCCCTCCCCATCGCAAGTTGAGCCGTCATCCCAGTGATCAGCATCCCACCCACGTCCCTCCGGATCCCTAAGGCCCCGAGAGGCCAGGACCCATTGCATACATGTTTATTTGACTATTAAACACAACGACAAAACAAGAAACGAAATGTGAAGTCCAAGGTACACAAACAACATACCTCACACGGAACAAGATCCCACAACCCACTAGTGCCAATAGGCTGCCTAAGTATTGTCCCCAATCAGAGACAACGAGCGACAGCTGCCTCTGATTGGGAACCACACCGGCCAACATAGATCTACACATAATAGAACACCAACATAGAAATACACAACATAGAACATACACACCCTGACTCAACATATACGAGTCCCCTGAGTTAGGGCGTGACAGTACCCCCCCCCCCAAAGGAGCGGACTCCGACCGCGCAACATAAACATAACAGGATCTGGCTCTGGGCGTGACGACCTCTTACTCTCCGCCTCCCTGTTGCGCCCCTGTTCTGGTCTGGACCTCGGCACGCTGCTTCCCCTCTCCTTCCTCCCACGAATGACCAAGCCCTGTCTGGACCCTGGTTTGGGAGACCCCGAACCTGGAGAGGGGCTGACGTCTGGGTCTGGACTGGAACCGCTGACTGGAGCTGGACCCGACGACGGTGGAGCGAACTGCTCTGGCTCCGGAGTGGAGCTGCTGACCGGAGCTGGATCAGGCACCGGTGGAGCGGACTGCTCTGGCTCCGGAGTGGAGCCGCTGACCGGAGCTGGACTGGACCCCGGTGGAGCGGATTGCTCTGGCTCCGGAGTGGAGCAGCTGACCGGAGCTGAACTGGGCACCAGTGGAGCGGATTACTCTGGCTCCGGAGTGGATCCGCTGACCGGAGCTGGACTGGACCACGGTGGAGTGGATTGCTCTGGCTCCGGAGTAGAGCAGCTAACCGGAGCTGGATCAGGCACCGGTGGAACAGGCACGGGCCGGACCGGACTAGGAACACGCACCACTGGCTTGATGCGAGGAGCAGGAACGGGCCGGGCCGGGCTGGCGACGAGCACCACTGGCTTTGTGCGAGGAGCAGGAACAGGCCGGGCCGGACTGGCGACGTGCACCACTGGCTTGATGCGAGGAGCAGGAACAGACCGGGCCGGGCTGGCGACGCGCACCACTGGCTTGGTGCGAGGAGCAGGAACAGGCAGGGCCGGACTGGCGACGCGCACCACTGGCTTGGTGCGAGGGGCAGGAACAGGCCGGACTGGCGACGCGCACCACTGGCTTGGTGCGAGGGGCAGGAACAAGCCGGGCTGGCGACGCGCACCACTGGCTTGGTGCGAGGAGCAGGAACGGTCCGGGCCGGGCTGGTGACGCACACCACTGGCTTGGTGCGAGGGACAGGAACAGGCCGGACCGGGCTGGCGACGCGCACCACTGGCTTGGTGCGAGGGGCAGGAACAGGCCGGACCGGGCTGGCGACGCGCACCACTGGCTTGGTGCGAGGGGCAGGAACAGGCCGGACCGGGCTGGCGACGCGCACCACTGGCTTGGTGCGAGGGGCAGGAACAGGCCGGACCGGGCTGGCGACGCGCACCACTGGCTTGGTGCGAGGGGCAGGAACAGGCAGGGCCGGGCTGTTCCTGTAATTTAGACTGTAATTTAGACTGTAGTTTGGACTTTAATTTCGACTATAATTTGGACTATAGTTTGGACTGTAGTTTAGACTGTAACTTAGACTGTAATTTAGACTGTAGTTTGGACTGTAACTTTGACTCTGGTTTAGGCTATAGCTTTGACTGTAGCTTGGTTGTAGCTTGAACTGTAATTTGAACTGTCAATGTGCCCCGGTTGACATTTCCCTCACATATCCACTGTCCACGGATGTTTATAGATACGCAACCCATGGAGATAGATCGATTCAGATGGAGGGGTCAGGCGAGGGATTGGCCGTCAGGGAGGAGAGGGGATTGGCCCACTAGACTTTTTCACCATCTGTCCCACACATTTCCCCTTCCAGCTCACACAGCAGCTTTAATGATGGTGATAAATAAAGCCCTGTGAAGGAAGGAAGGAAGGAAGCAATGGAGCTCCTCTTCACCAAGAGAAAAGACGCTGACGCCCTGAAACACTGTACTGGTGCTATGGGCAGACTGTAATTCCTCTGTTCGTTGTTAGTAACTCTGTTCTGTCACAAAACCAATACTGGAAGTCAGAGGTGGTGTCTGCGTGCGTGTGTGTGTGTGTGTGTGTGTGTGCAATGTGTGCCCTTACAAACTTTACACATCCATCTTCCCTTCGAGGTCAGACGATTATGATCAGCTAGGGTTCTGCTTTTCTTCCTGTATTGATTTCAGGCAGACAGACAATCTGATATCTACACTGATTTTTTATGATAACAGGCCCCAGTCTGACAGATTGTAAAGCAGTAAAAGCTTACAATTCATATTCGTGAGACAAGTGATACAATTGCAACCTGGATTTGTTCAGAATTAAATGCTTTGCCAGGGTTCTGAAGTGTAATGTTAGGTTTTGGCAGCATCTCTGTATTTCCCTGCTGTCAAAATGTCCCCTATCAAGTGGGTGATTTAGGCGTGACAAAATGTCCCCTATCGAGTGGGTGATTTAGGCGTGACAAAATGTCCCCTATCGAGTGGGTGATTTAGGCATGACAAAATGTCCCCTATCGAGTGGGTGATTTAGGCGTGACAAAATGTCACATATCGAGTGGGTGATTTAGGCGTGACAAAATGTCACATATCGAGTGGGTGATTTAGGCGTGACAAAATGTCACCTATCGAGTGGTTCATTTGGGCATGGCAAAATTTCACACATCGAGTGGGTGATTTGGGCATGACAAAATGTCACCCATCATGTAAGCGATTTGGGCATGACAAAATGTCACCCATCGAGTGGGTGATTTGCGCATGACAAAATGCCAAAAGGACGGAGCCTCCACTGCTGTCTCAGATTCAGACTGTTATGTGACGTTCGAAGAAAGCAGCTCTTCATTCTGTGAACTCTATTACAGTTTTTTCCAACTGCTTACACACGTTTTCAAAACTATGTCTCCTTTTTTCAAAACTCTACACACAATTCCCAAAACTGCACACACAAAATGCAAAATGCCTCACATCTCCTTCAAAATGTAACACTTCATTCAAAATGCCATAAACACATGTCAGAATGAAGCATTTGCATCAAATGGCAAACACTTCTTTCATAATAGTACATGTTTGGATATACCATGTAAACACTGTTGTTCTAAATCTAAAGCTCTTTGGTCTTTCATAGGCTTATATATACATTTCAATACAATGTTCTACAGTGAAAGTAATCTGCTGAGAGGGGTAACAAGTACACTGTAAACACCAATGCGATGTAGAAACAGAAAATATTTATTAGGCCAAACATTACTGTTGTATACAGCAGCATACAACAAAACCATAAACATATGTAAACCAAAAGTATATTCTTTAGAATACAGTAAAGAGCACAATTGTGTGTGGGGGGTCCCGGGGGGCAGTCCAGGAAATGGTAGGGGGGGCAGTCACCAGTGCTAAGCTACGCTTCATCTCTTCTCCGGGCTGGGTCTGGCCACAATACTTCGTCCACATCACAAGATACGTTTTCTCTTGCCAAACATCGAGGGAAGTATCTCCTAGCATGGCGTATCCAACCTTGGACAGAGGCTTTCCTCTATGTCCCCACATGTGTCCTCCATTGCCTGGAGAAGCGGCATGCTGGCATAGGGTTGGCGATCATACACTTTCCAGCGCCAGGCTGAGAAGAATTCCTCTATGGGATTTAGAAAAGGTGAATATGGGAGTAGGTACAAAACTACAAATTGTGGATGGGTGGAAAACCAGTTTTGGACCAGAACAGCCCGGTGAAAACTAACATTGTCCCATATAACCACAAATCTAGCAGGCTCCTGATCTGGATCAGGGACTAGCATTGTGTAAATTGCATCCAGAAAAGTGAGGATATGTCCGGTGTTGTACGGACCCAGTGTGGCATTGTGATGGAGGACCCGTTTTGAGTGATGGCAGCACACATAGTTATATTACCCCCACGCTGTCCAGGGACATTGGTAATTGCCCTCTGTCCTATTACATTTCTTCCATGGCGCCTGGTTTTGGTGAGGTTGAAGCCAACCTCATCCACATAAATAAATGTACATGGGCATCCATCTCCAATACTCTCTGTAACAGACAAAATGATATACAGATGAGTAAATATGGTATGTCTGAAGTACTGGAAGTAGTGTTGCATACATACCTCTACAAAGTCATGTTGCAGATTCTTGACTCTGTCAGAGTTTCTCTCAAATGGCACCTTGTAAAGTTGTTTCATCGTCACTTGGTGCCATTGGAGGATGGGTTGTATGGTCGACAGGCTTACAGCATTGATGAGTTACAAATGTTTATGCAATACTATGCAGTCATACGTATTTTACAGTACATTACAGTTTTTTTTGATTGCTTAAGCACGATTTTCAAAACAGGGCCCGTGTTTTCAAAACACTACACACAATTAGCACAACCACACACCCAATTAGCAAAACACTACAGATCCTTTGCAAAATTAAACACTCTTGTAAAAACTATACACTTCTTTTTAAAAACCACACTTTGTTACCATATGAAACACACACGTTTCACATTACTATACTCTGTTTGCACGAGTTACACTCTGCTGTGATAAACCTAAAACACTTTTAGCACTTCTACTTCCCTATGATTAGAGTAGGCTACTCTCAACAAAGTACAAATATAATGTAAATTCACCAAACACTACACAAGACCAATGTTGCAGACTGAAGAAACTCATTTATTTCTCAACACGCCCAAAATGTTGACATGGAGATTCATAATACTGTAACCAAACGTCACTTTACGTATTGTAAGTTCAAAAAAAATTTAAAAAAATAACTAGACATTGTCTCTTCGCCTAGCTGGATCTGGCCAGAGAATTTCATCAACATCGCAGGCAATGTTGTCATTAGCAAGACACCTTGGAAAGAAACGTCTTGAATGACGAATCCATCCTTGCATTGCTGCTACCTCCATCTGGTCACAGGGGTACCTCAGCCTGGAGACGGAGATCATATACCTTCCACCGCCATGCCGAGAAAAACTATTCTATAGGGTTGAGGAATGGAGAGTATGGTGGAAGATATAGGGACGGTGAAATGTGGATGTTGCTGAAACCAGTTCTGAACCAGAGCAGAGCGGTGGAAAGACACATTGTCCCAGACAACAATGTATTGCATATGATCGATTTGATGCTGTTATGTTGTGCAATTGGTCCAAGAATGTAAGTATGAGTGCTGTGTTGTAAGGGCCCATATGGGCATGGCGGTGGAGGACCCCATTCTGTGTAATGGCTGCACAGAGTGTTATATTACCCCCACGTTGCCCTGGGACATTGACTATAGCCCTGTGGCCAATGATGTTTCTTCCCCTCCTTCGTGTTCTCGTCAGGTTGAACCCAGCCTCATCTACGTAAATGAACTCATGCTGGATCTCCTCTCCATCCATTCGTAAAACTCTCTGAAAAACAGTGTCAGGCAAAATTGTGTAGTTCAGTGTAGATCTAGTATACATATTACAGTACAGTAAAAGATTATGAGACAGTATGCAAGATCACACTGCTAAAGTGAATACATACCTCTGCATAATCATGCCGCAGTCGTTTCACCCTTTCGGAATTGCGCTCGAAAGGCACTCGATACATTTGCTTCATTTGAATATGTTTTTTTTTAGGATGCGTGCCAGTGTTGATGTTGAGACCTGATGGATATCGTTGAAAATGGCGTGGTTATTGACAATGTTAGCTTGGAGCTGCTTGAGTGTTATAGCATTGTTGGCCAAAACCATGTTTACTATCTCCCCTCTCTTGCTGTTCTGTGAACATAGGAGGCCTTTCCCCCTTGTCGTCCCTGACCCTCAATCCTATGTAGAAAAAAAAACAGTATACAATAGTACAGTAATTTCACAGGAAAAGGTAACAGAAGTGCTGATTGTTTTTTTATCATGTTTTTTGATATGATGATATTTTTACAATACCTATTTTCCAGTCGAAATGTTCTCATCACACTTGCCACTGTATATCGGCTTAGATTTGGCTGTACTCGCAGTCCAGCCTCCCTCAGCGTCAGGCCGTGGTTGACAATGTGGTCAACCAGTGTTGCGCGGATCTCATTTGTCAGATTCGGTCCTCTTTGAGCACCTTCTTGTCTTCCTCTTCCTCTTCCTCTTCCTCCTCTTCCTCCCCCTCCTCGTTCTCCTCGTCCTCCTCGTCCTCCTCGTTCTCCTCGTTCTCCTCGTCCTCCTCCTCGTCCTCCTCCTCGTCCTCCTCCTCGTTCTCCTCCTCGTCCTCCTCCTCGTCCTCCTCGTCCTCCTCCTCGTTCTCCTCCTCGTTCTCCTCCTCGTTCTCCTCCTCCTCCTCCTCCTCCTCGTCTTACTCTTTCTCTGACTCTTTCCATTGTGCTTGAAGACCGATGAACTCACCTGCTGCTTTTTATAGTGCTTATACACCTGATTGGTGTGTCTACAATTAAGCAAACGAGTGTTTGCACACCTGATGACTGTGTTGAACCAATTGGTTGGACGGTGTGGTAATTTGACAGTCAGTGCTTTGGTATTGCAAGGACGTGACTTCATGATAGATTTTTGTGTGTAATGTATGTTAAGTGTGTTTAGTGTTTTGCAAATCACTGTGTGTAGAGTTTTGCAACAAGTGTAAGGTTGACAATGTGCTTATAGTTGTGCAAATATGGGCTGATGTTTTGCTTCTTGAGTGTAAGGTTTTGCTAATAGTGTACTACTTTTAATTTTAGTGTGTAAGCAATCCAAAAAAACTGTACTGTAATGCTAAAATAGTCATTAGATAGTTGCATACCTGTTCTCATTTCTGAAGGTTCGAATTATGGACGCCACTGTAAATCGACTCAAATTGGGCTGGACTCTCAGTCCAGCCTCTCTCATGGTCAAACCGTGGTTGATCACATGATCAACAAGTGTTGCCCTAATCTCATCAGAGATGGCTCTCCTTCCTTCTCTTCTTTGCCCTCGTCCTCTTCTTCCTCTTCCTCTTCCCCTGCCTCTCCCTCCTACTCCTCTTGCTCTCTGTCCATTGTTATCATCCATTGTTCAAAACAGTCCTATAGTACAGTAAAGCAGTGATTGGTTAGTGATCAGTTAAGCAATTAGTGTTTGAACATGTGAGGAGAGTGTGTTTGACCTGGTGAATAAGTGTAGCATTTTGATTGGTTGTGTTTGGAAAAGGAAAGCAAGTCACTTCCTGTTAGATTTTTGTGTTTTAGGTAGAGAATTGTGTGTAAAAAAAAGTGTTTTATGCAATTGACAACTGAGTCAAAAGCTGAGAAATAGCTTATGGTTTTGGAGATTTGGTGTGTAGTTTTGCACTTTGAGTGAGAGGTTTCAAAAATTGTGTGACATGAAAATATTTTGTGTGTAAGCAGTTGGAAAAAACTGTAATACCATAGTTCTCTGAGGTGATAAGACTCGTCAGCCTAACGCTGGGTAATACAATTACACCCCTGGGGCAATTCAATAAGAGAGCTGGGGAAACAGAAACAATGGAGACTGAGAGTCTTGGATTTTGAGCGTGAGTGTGTTTGCTTGCGTGTGTGTTTGTGTGTATGCATCGGCGCTAAACAGGCCTACGAGCTTGAAAACACACCCATCCATCCACACACACACACACACACACACACACACACACACACACACACACACACACACACACACACACACACACACACACACACACACACACACACACACACACACACACACACACACTCACACACAGTGGACAGCGCCACATGTCTAAACCCCTCTTCCCCTCCTGTGAGTGCTTTTAATCCACACCAGCACTAATAGCATTACCAGAGCATAGCAAATCCCCTTTAGCACCTCGCCATGGACCAGGGGAGCACAGACCTCCGTCAAGTCACACACACACACTACACTACCCAGGGTGCATTAGGAATCACACTCACAGCTCACAATGGCTACTACACTTCCCATGTAGGTCTAAGAAATGAGCTACCAGCACACAGGAGCAAGAAAAATGGGAAACGAAGAAGGAGAGAAGAAAGTGACAGAAGAAATTGATCAGCGATAGAGACAAGGTCTTGAGCGAAAGATGGAGCAAAGGTTGTAGCGAGAGAGTGGTTGTCTGGGAGAGAGAGAGTTTTAGTCTGGGAGAGAGAGAGTGGTAATCTGGAGAGAGAGAGTGGTAATCTAGAGAGAGAGAGTGGTAATCTGGAGAGAGAGAGTGGTAGTCTGGAGAGAGAGAGTTTTAGTCTAGGAGAGAGAGAGTGGTAGTCTGGAGAGAGATAGTGGTAGTCTGGAGAGAGATAGTGGTAGTCTGGAGAGAGAGAGTGGTAGTCTGGAGAGCGATAGTGGTAGTCTGGAGAGAGAGAGTGGTAGTCTGGAGAGAGAGAGTGGTAGTCTGGAGAGAGATAGCATTGTCTCCGTGCTGCTGTGCTGTTTGTTGCTACTTGGCTACCTGCCAAACTATTCACGTTTTACTTTTAATAAACGTTTAATCAATCTCTGTGTTCAACAAATTTACCAACTTTTTAGTTTTGTCCTCACTCATCTTTTTTCGTTAAACTTTTTCACCCCGGACGTTTTATCCCGAGACAGAAGAGTCATTTTCCTGTGCGTTTTAGCTGCCAATTTTACTTTATTTTCCTTTTTTCCATCGCAACTTTTTTCCCTTATTCAACTTTTTTCACTCCGGACGCTTTATCTGGACATGGTTCGTCAACATCTTCAACAGCGAAGCTAAGTGTAACATTAACATGATGTCTTCTAATTGCAGTCGCTGTACTCATAATATACAGGAGAACGATCGCCCTTACGGCGAGAAGTAGCTGTGCTACAAGCCCAGCTCCAGACGCAATCGTTAGGCAAGGGTAATTTCCAGTGTAGGAAAGGAAGAAACAGCGTCTGTGCCACCAGTAAGTACAGACAGTAACGTTAGTATAAATCCCCCGCACAGTCCCCGCAGCCGGACAACTTTCTCATGGCTTCTGGAGGGAAATACTGTTGGAATACTCAACCGGTGTCGCTCATTCAGCCGACAGAAACCTTCAACCGGTTTTCCCCATTATGTAGCGAGTCGGAGTCTGAGTCTGAGTCTTCTCTTGTCTCTACTCCTCCCGTTACGGGGTCTGAGAGCGTCGAAGGCTCCCACCATTAGCTCTGACAAATTGAAAACCCTAGTCATTGGCGACTCCATTACCCGCAGTATTAGACTTAAAACGAATCACCCAGCGATCATACACTGTTTACCAGGGGGCAGGGCTACCGACGTTAAGGCTAATCTAAAGATGGTGCTGGCTAAAGCTAAAACTGGCGAGTGTAGAGAGTATAGAGATATTGTTATCCACGTCGGCACCAACGATGTTAGGATGAAACAGTCAGAGGTCACCAAGTGCAACATAGCTTCAGCTTGTAAATCAGCTAGAAAGATGTGTCGGCATCGAGTAATTGTCTCTGGCCCCCTCCCAGTTAGGGGAAGTGACGAGCTCTACAGCAGAGTCTCAGCACTCAATCGCTGGTTGAAAACTGTTTTCTGCCCCTCCCAAAAGATAACATTTGTGGAAAATTGGCCCTCTTTCTGGGACTCACCCACAAACAGGACCAAGCCTGACCTGCTGAGGAGTGACGGACTCCATCCTAGCTGGAGGGGTGCTCTCCTCTTATCTACCAACATAGATAGGGCTCTAACTCCTCTAGCCCCACAGTGAAATAGGGTGCAGGCCAGGCAGCAGGCTGTTAGCCAACCTGCCAGCTTAGTGGAGTCTGCCAATAGCATAGTCAGTGTAGTCAGCTCAGCCATACCCATTGAGACTGTGTCTGTGCCTCGACCTAGGTTGGGCAAAACTAAACATGGCGGTGTTCACCCTAGCAATCTTATTAGGATAAAGACCTCCTCCATTCCTGCCATTATTGAAAGAGATCGTGATACCTCACATCTCAAAATAGGGTTACTTAATGTTAGATCCCTCACTTCAAAGGCAGTCATAGTCAATGAACTAATCACTGATCATAATCTTGATGTGATTGGCCTGACTGAAACATGGCTTAAGCCTGATGAATTTGCTGTGTTAAATGAGGCCTCACCTCCTGGTTACACTAGTGACCATATTCCCCGTGCATCCCGCAAAGGCGGAGGTGTTGCTAACATTTACGATAGCAAATTTCAATTTACAAAAAAAAAAATGGCGTTTTCATCTTTTGAGCTTCTAGTCATGAAATCTATGCAGCCTACTCAATCACTTTTTATAGCTACTGTTTACAGGCCTCCTGGGCCATATACAGCGTTCCTCTCTGAGTTTCCTGAATTCCTATCAGACCTTGTAGTCATAGCAGATCATATTCTAATTTTTGGTGATTTTAATATTCACATGGAGAAGTCCACAGACCCACTCCAAAAGTATTTCGGAGCCATCATCGACTCAGTGGGTTTTGTCCAACATGTCTCTGGACCTACTCACTGCCACAGTCATACTCTGGACCTAGTTTTGTCCCATGGAATAAATGTTGTAGATCTTAATGTTTTTCCACAAAATCCTGGACTATCGGACCACCATTTTATTACGTTTGCAATCGCAACAAATAATCTGCTCAGACCCCAACCAAGGAGCATCAAAAGTCGTGCTATAAATTCTCAGACAACACAAAAATTCCTTGATGCCCTTCCAGACTCCTTCTGCCTACCCAAGGACGTCAGAGGACAAAAATCAGTTAACCACTTAACTGAGGAACTCAATTTAACCTTGCGCAATACCCTAGATGCAGTTGCACCCCTAAAAACGAAAAACATTTGTCATAAGAAACTAGCTCCCTGGTATACAGAAAATACCCGAGCTTTGAAGCAAGCTTCCAGGAAATTGGAACGGAAATGGCGCCACACCAAACTGGAAGTCTTCCGACTAGCTTGGAAAGACAGTACCGTGCAGTACCGAAGAGCCCTCACTGCTGCTCGATCATCCTACTTTTCCAACTTAATCGAGGAAAATAAGAATAATCCAAAATTTCTTTTTGATACTGTTGCAAAGCTAACTAAAAAGCAGCATTCCCCAAGAGAGGATGGCTTTCACTTCAGCAGTAATAAATTCATGAACTTCTTTGAGGAAAAGATCATGACCATTAGAAAGCAAATTACGGACTCCTCTTTGAATCTGCGTATTCCTCCAGGGCTTAGCTGTCCTGGATCTGCACAGCTCTGCGAGGGCCTGGGATCGGGAGAGACACTTAAGTGTTTTAGTACTATATCTCTTGACACAATGATGAAAATAATCATGGCCTCTAAACCTTCAAGCTGCATACTGGATCCTATTCCTACTAAACTGCTGAAGGAGCTGCTTCCTGTGCTTGGCCCTCCTATGTTGAACATAATAAACAGCTCTCTATCCACCGGATGTGTACCAAACTCACTAAAAGTGGCAGTGATAAAGCCTCTCTTGAAAAAGCCAAACCTTGACCCGGAAAATATAAAAACTATCGGCCTATATCGAATCTTCCATTCCTCTCAAAAATTTTAGAAAAAGCTGTTGCGCAGCAACTCACTGCCTTTCTGAAGACAAACAATGTGTACGAAATGCTTCAGTCTGGTTTTAGACCCCATCATAGCACTGAGACTGCACTTGTGAAGGTGGTAAATGACCTTTTAATGGCGTCAGACCGAGGCTCTGCATCTGTCCTCGTGCTACTAGACCTTAGTGCTGCCTTTGACACCATCGATCACCACATTCTTTTGGAGAGACTGGAAACCCAAATTGGTCTACACGGACAAGTTCTGGCCTGGTTTAGATCTTACCTGTCGGAAAGATATCAGTTTGTCTCTGTGAATGGTCTGTCCTCCGACAAATCAACTGTACATTTCGGTGTTCCTCAAGGTTCCGTTTTAGGACCACTATTGTTTTCACTATATATTTTACCTCTTGGGGATGTTATTCGAAAACATAATGTTAACTTTCACTGCTATGCGGATGACACACAGCTGTACATTTCAATGAAACATGGTGAAGCCCCAAAATTGCCCTCGCTAGAAGCCTGTGTTTCAGACATAAGGAAGTGGATGGCTGAAAACGTTTTACTTTTAAACTCGGACAAAACAGAGATGCTTGTTCTAGGTCCCAAGAAACAAAGAGATCTTCTGTTAAATCTGACAATTCATCTTGATGGTTGTAAAGTCGTCTCAAATAAAACTGTGAAGGACCTCGGCGATACTCTTGACCCTGATCTCTCTTTTGACGAACATATCAAGACTGTTTCAAGGACAGCTTTTTTCCATCTACGTAACATTGCAAAAATCAGAAATTTTCTGTCCAAAAATGATGCAGAAAAATTAATCCATGCATTTGTTACTTCTAGGTTAGACTACTGCAATGCTCTATTTTCCGGCTACCCGGATAAAGCACTAAATAAACTTCAGTTAGTGCTAAATACGGCTGCTAGAATCCTGACTAGAACCAAGAAATTTGATCATATTACTCCAGTGCTAGCTTCCCTACACTGGCTTCCTGTTAAGGCAAGGGCTGATTTCAAGGTTTTACTGTTAACCTATAAAGCGTTACATGGGCTTGCTCCTACCTATCTTTCCGAGTTGGTCCTGCCGTACATACCAATACGTACGCTACGGTCACAAGACGCAGGCCTCCTAATTGTCCCTAGAATTTCTAAGCAAACAGCGGGAGGCAGGGCTTTCTCCTATAGATCTCCATTTTTATGGAACAGTCTGCCTACCCATGTGAGAGACGCAGACTCGGTCTCAACCTTTAAGTCTTTACTGAAGACTTATCTCTTCAGTAGGTCATATGATTGAGTGTAGTCTGGCCCAGGAGTGTGAAGGTGAACGGAAAGGCTCTGGAGCAACGAACAGCCCTTGCTGTCTCTGCCGGGCCGGTTCCCCTCTCCACTGGGGTTCTCTGCCTCTAACCCTGTTGCAGGGGCTGAGTCACTGGCTTGCTGGTGCTCTTTCATGCCGTCCCTGGGAGGGGTGCGTCACTTGAGTGGGTTGAGTTACTGACGTGATCTTCCTGTCTGGGTTGGCGCCCCCCTTGGTTTGTGCTGTGGTGGAGACCTCTGTGGGCTATACTCGGCCTTGTCTCAGGATTGTAAGTTGGTGGTTGAGGATATCCCTCTAGTGGTGCGGGGGGCTGTGCTTTGGCAGAGTGGGTGGGGTTATATCCTTCCTGTTTGGCCCTGTCCGGGGGTTTCTTCGGATGGGGCCACAGTGTCTCCGGACCGCTCCTGTCTCAGCCTCCAGTATTTATGCTGCAGTAGTTTATGTGTCGGGGGGCTGGGGTTAGTTGGTTATACCTGGAGTACTTCTCCTGTCTTATCCAGTGTCCTGTGTGAATTTAAGTATGCTCTCTCTAATTCTCTCGTTCTCTCTTTCTCTCTGAGAACCTGAGCCCTAGGACCATACGTCAGGACTACCGGGCATGATGACACCTTGCTGTCCCCAGTCCGCCTGGCCTTGCTGCTATTCCAGTTTCAACTGTTCTGCCTGCGGTTACGAAACCCCTACCTGTCCCAGACCTGCTGTTTTCAACTCTTAATGATCGGCTATGAAAAGCCAACTGAGAGACCTGAGCACCTAGGACCATACGTCGGGACTACCGGCCGTGGTGACTCCTTGCTGTCCCCAGTCCGCCTGGCCTTGCTGCTATTCCAGTTTCAACTGTTCTGCCTGCGGTTATGGAACCCCTACCTGTCCCAGACCTGCTGTTTTCAACTCTTAATGATCGGCTATGAAAAGCCAACTGAGATTTATTCCTGATTATTATTTGACCATGCTTGTCACTTATGAACATTTTTGAACATCTTGGCATGGTTCTGTTATAATCTTCACCCGGCACAGCCAGAAGAGGACTGGCCACCCCTCATAGCCTGGTTCCTCTCTAGGTTTCTTCCTAGGTTTTCGCCTTTCTAGGGAGTTTTTCCTAGCCACCGTGCTTCTACACCTGCATTACTAGCTGTTTGGGGTTTTAGGCTGGGTTTCTGTACAGCACTTCGAGATATTAGCTGATGTAAGAAGGGCTATATAAAATAAAATTGATTGATTGATTGAGTCTGGAGAGAGATAGTGGTAGTCTGGAGAGAGAGAGTGGTAGTCTGGAGAGCGATAGTGGTAGTCTGGAGAGAGAGAGTGGTAGTCTGGAGAGAGAGAGTGGTAGTCTGGAGAGAGATAGTGGTAGTCTGGAGAGAGAGAGTGGTAGTCTGGAGAGAGAGATTGGTAGTCTGGAGAGAGAGAGTGGTAGTCTGGGAGAGAGAGATAGTGGTAGTCTGGAGAGAGATAGTGGTAGTCTGGAGAGAGATAGTGGTAGTCTGGAGAGAGATAGTGGTAGTCTGGAAAGAGATATTGGTAGTCTGGAGAGAGAGAGGTGTAGTCTGGAGAGAGATAGTGGTAGTCTGGAGAGAGATAGTGGTAGTCTGGAGAGAGAGAGGCATTCTGGAGAGAGAGAGTGGTAGTCTGGAGAGAGATAGTGGTAGTCTGGAGAGAGAGAGAATGGTAGTCTGGGAGAGAGAGAGTGGTAGTCTGGAGAGAGATAGTGGTAGTCTGGAAAGAGATAGTGGTAGTCTGGAGAGAGAGAGAGTGGTAGTCTGGAGAGAGAGAGGCATTCTGGAGAGAGATATTGGTAGTCTGGAGAGAGAGAGTGGTAGTTGGAGAGAGAGATTGGTAGTCTGGAGAGAGATAGTGGTAGTCTGGAGAGAGAGAGTGGTAGTCTGGAGAGAGAGATTGATAGTCTGGAGAGAGAGAGTGGTAGTCTGGGAGCGAGAGATAGTGGTAGTCTGGAGAGAGATAGTGGTAGTCTGGAGAGAGATAGTGGTAGTCTGGAGAGAGATAGTGGTAGTCTGGAAAGAGATAGTGGTAGTCTGGAGAGAGAGAGGTATTCTGGAGAGAGAGAGTTGTAGTCTGGAGAGAGATATTGGTAGTCTGGAGAGAGATAGTGGTAGTCTGGAGAGAGAGAGTGGTAGTCTGGAGAGAGATATTGGTAGTCTGGAGAGAGAGAGTGGTAGTCTGGAGAGAGATAGTGGTAGTCTGGAAAGAGATAGTGGTAGTCTGGAGAGAGAGAGTGGTAGTCTGGAGAGAGAGAGAGAGAGTGGTAGTCTGGAGAGAGAGAGTGGTAGTCTGGGAGAGATAGAGTGGTAGTCTGGAGAGAGATAGTGGTAGTCTGGAGAGAGAGAGTGGTAGTCTGGAGAGAGATATTGGTAGTCTGGAGAGAGAGAGTGGTAGTCTGGAGAGAGATAGTGGTAGTCTGGAAAGAGATAGTGGTAGTCTGGAGAGAGAGAGTGGTAGTCTGGAGAGAGAGAGGCATTCTGGAGAGAGAGAGTGGTAGTCTGGAGAGAGATAGTGGTAGTCTAGAGAGAGAGAGAATGGTAGTCTGGGAGAGAGAGTGGTAGTCTAGAGAGAGAGATAGTGGTAGTCAGGGAGAGAGATAGAGATGTTGGGGTTAGATGGTTAAGGCAGGGGGTTAGTGTAGGGTTAATGTTGTGATGTTGGGGTTAGATGGATAAGGCAGGGGGTTAGTGTAGGGTTAATGGTGTGATGTTGGGGTTAGATGGCTAAGGCAGGGGGTTAGTGTAGGGTTAATGTTGTGATGTTGGGGTTAGATGGTTAAGGCAGGGGGTTAGTGTAGGGTTAATGTTGTGATGTTGGGGTTAGATGGATAAGGCAGGGGGTTAGTGTAGGGTTAATGGTGTGATGTTGGGGTTAGATGGCTAAGGCAGGGGGTTAGTGTAGGGTTAATGTTGTGATGTTGGGGTTAGATGGATAAGGCAGGGGGTTAGTGTAGGGTTAATGGTGTGATGTTGGGGTTAGATGGATAAGGCAGGGGGTTAGTGTAGGGTTAATGTTGTGATGTTGGGGTTATATAGCTAAGGCAGTGGGTTAGTGTAGGGTTAATGGTGTGATGTTGGGGTTAGATGGCTAAGGCAGGGGGTTAGTGTAGGGTTAATGTTGTGATGTTGGGGTTAGATGGATAAGGCAGGGGGTTAGTGTAGGGTTAATGGTGTGATGTTGGGGTTAGATGGATAAGGCAGGGGGTTAGTGTAGGGTTAATGTTGTGATGTTGGGGTTATATAGCTAAGGCAGGGGGTTAGTGTAGGGTTAATGGTGTGATGTTGGGGTTAGATGGTTAAGGCAGGGGGTTAGTGTAGGGTTAATGGTGTGATGTTGGGGTTAGATGGATAAGGCAGGGGGTTAGTGTAGGGTTAATGTTGTGATGTTGGGGTTAGATGGCTAAGGCAGGGGGTTAGTGTAGGGTTAATGGTGTGATGTTGGGGTTAGATGGATAAGGCAGGGGGTTAGTTTAGGGTTAATGTTGTGATGTTGGGGTTAGATGGCTAAGGCAGGGGGTTAGTGTAGGGTTAATGTTGTGATGTTGTGATGTTGGGGTTAGATGGCTAAGGCAGGGGGTTAGTTTAGGGTTAATGTTGTGATGTTGGGGTTAGATGGCTAAGGCAAGGGGTTAGTGTAGGGTTAATGGTGTGATGTTGGGGTTATATAGCTAAGGCAGGGGGTTAGTGTAGGGTTAATGGTGTGATGTTGGGTTTAGACCTGACTGGTTTAATTGAGGCTTTTGCAGTGACGAGGCAGCAGGGTAGTGTAATGTAATACCAATACACAGCTAGAGTGCTTCAGACCACTGCACTGTGAGTGAGAAAGAGAGAGAAAGAAAGAGAGAGAGACAGAGAGAGATAGAGAGAGAGAGAGAGAGAGAGAGAGAGAGAGAGAGAGAGAGAGAGAGAGAGAGAGAGAGAGAGAGAGAGAGAGAGAGAGAGAGAGACGGAAGTGACCAGGAGAGTCCAGAAGAGACCAAGAGAGACCAGGAGAGACCGAAAGAGACCAGGAGAGACAGAAGAGACCAAGAGAGACCAGGAGAGACCGAAAGAGACCAGGAGAGACGAAAGAGACCAAGAGAGACCAGGAGAGATGGAAGAGACCAAGAGAGACCAGGAGAGACGAAAGAGACCAAGAGAGACCAGGAGAGATGGAAGAGACCAAGAGAGACCAGGAGAGACGAAAGAGACCAGGAGAGACGGAAGAGACCAAGAGAGACTAGGAGAGACAGAAGACACCAAAAGAGACCAGGAAAGACTGAAGAGACCAAGAGAGACCAGGAGAGACCGATGGAGACCAACAGAGACAGATGACTAAAGGAGAGACCAGAAGAGACCAACAGAGACCAGAAAGGACAGAAGAGACCAGGAGAGACCAACAGAGACATAAGAGACCAGGATAGACCAGCAGAGACCAGGAGAGACCAAAGGAGACCAGTAAAAGACCAGGAGAGAGCAGAAGAGGCCAGGAGAGACCAAAGGAGACCAGTAAAAGACCAGGAGAGACCAGAAGAGACCTACAGAGACCAACAGAGACCAGGAGAGACCAGAAGAAACCAGGAGAGAGCAACAGAGGCCAACAGAGCCCAAACAGAGCCCATGAGAGACAGAAGACTGAAGGAGAGACCAACGGAGACAGAAGACTGAAGGAGAGACAAGAAGAGACCAGAGGAGACCAACAGAGACCAGTAGAGACCAGGAGAGACCAACAGAGACCAGGAGAGACCAGGAGAGACCAGGAGAGACCAGGAGAGACCAGAAGCCATAAAGAACAGTATGTGTACAGATTGATTAGAATCAATCAACACCAGTGGAGGCTTCTGATGGGGAGGACGGCTCATAATAATGGCTGGAACGGCGCGAATGAAATGGCATCAAACACATGGAAACCATGTTTTTGATACCATTACACTCATTCTGCTCAAGCCATTACCACAAGCCCCTCCTCCCCAAATAAGGTGACACCAACTTCCTGATGTGAACAAAGACATCCCTGTGTTAAATTACTAGCAGGCTTTCACATCACATATGACTTGGAATTACCAGTGTTGGATTATACATTTTTGTTCATCTAATTTATTCCATTGAAGAGAGCGTGAGTGAGTATGTATACTGTATTAATAAGTGTATGCTTGTCTAAATTTGTTGGTATTTATATGTGTGTGTGAGAATTTCTCCCTGTGTGTGTGAGAATTTCTCCCTGTGTGTGTGAGAATTTCTCCCTGTGTGTGTGAGAATTTCTCCCTGTGTGTGTGAATGCATGTATACTTATGTTTATGTTTCCTCTCATCTCCCAGCATGGCTGCAGAAGCCTCAGGCATGTGTTTGTTATGAGTGGGCTGTTTGAACAACGTTGAGCAGACACGTCACCTCTGAGCACTACTCTAGCACTGCAACTCATACAGCCTTTCCAAACACAGCCTTCTAAGGTTCATTAAAGTAAGACTGAACAAACCAGAAAGGAGGCATCCCTGCATTCTGGCCAGTCTGCTCCCTTTGACATTATCCCTGGCAGGCAGCGTTGGATGTATGAACGCTTCAACACTTCTAACACGGAGTGGTTCACTTAAAACACAGGCTGCAGTCTCTGTCCATAGGGCCCACTCATAGGGCCCACTCATAGGGCCCACTCATAGGGCCCACTCAAAGGGCCCACTCATAGGGCCCACTCATAGGGCCCACTCATAGGGCCCACTCAAAGGGCCCACTCAAAGGGCCCACTCATAGGGCCCACTCAAAGGGCCCACTCAAAGGGCCCACTCATAGGGCCCACTCATAGGGCCCACTCAAAGGGCCCACTCATAGGGCCCACTCAAAGGGCCCACTCATAGGGCCCACTCAAAGGGCCCACTCATAGGGCCCACTCAAAGGGCCCACTCATAGGGCCCACTCAAAGGGCCTACTCATAGGGCCCACTCATAGGGCCCACTCATAGGGCCCACTCATAGGGCCCACTCATAGGGCCCACTCATTGGGCCCACTCATAGGGCCCACTCATAGTTTGCAGTCTCTACCCACAGGGCCGTTTTGCAAGCGCCGACCCAACTTGACTATTTTGTGATTATTTTGTCGTTTCATTTTTATGTTATTTTCATAAAATGTATCTGCCAAACCAGTAGCAGAAGCTTTACAGTAGAGGACAGTTTTAGACTATATGTCTGCTGGTTTCAATACAGTATTTGAAACCACACTTTTTTAAACTCTATAAAACCACTTCTGCCCACCCCTCCCCTGCTCACTCTCTTATGTCCTCTCTCACTTTCTTGATATGTACACTGAATACAAATATAAACGCAACATGCAACATGCAAATTTCAACGATTTTACTGAGTTACAGTTCATATAAGGAAATCAGTCCATTGAAATGAATTAATTAGGCCCTAATCTATGGATTTCACATGACTGGGAATACAGATATGCATCTGTTGGTCACAGATACCTTTTTAAAAAAAAGGTAGTCAGTATCTGGTGTGTCTCATGCAGCACGACACATCTCCTTAACATAGAGTTGATCAGGCCGCTGATTGTGGCCTGTGGAATGGCTGTGCGAAGTTGCTGAATATTGGCGGGAACTGGAACACGCTGTCATACATCCAGAGCATCCCAAACATAATCAATGGGTGACATGTCTGGTGAGTATGCAGGCCATGGAAGAACTGGGACATTTTCAGCTTCCAGGAAGTGTGTACAGATTTTTGTGACATGGGGCCGTGCTTTATCATGCTGAAACATGAGGTGATGGCGGCAGATGAATGGCAAGACAATGGGCCTCAGGATCTCGTCGAGGTATCTCGATAAAATGCAATTGTGTTTGTTATCTGTAGCTTATGTCTGCCCATACCATGGCCCCACTGCCACCATGGGGCACTCTGTTCACAACGTTGACATCAGCAAACCGCTCACCCACACCACGCCATACACGCTGTCTGCCATCTGCCAGGTACAGTTGAAACCAGGATTCCTCCATGAAGAGCACACTTCTCCAGCATGCCAGAGGCCATCGAAGGTGAGCATTTGCCCACTGAAGTCAGTTATATCGCCGAACTGCAGTCAGGTCAAGACCCTGTTGAGGACAATGAGCACGCAGATGAGCTTCCCTGAGATGGTTTCTGACAGTTTGTGCAGAAAATCTTTGGTTTCGCAAACCCAAAGTTTCATCAGCTGTCCGGGTGGCTGTTCTCAAACGATCCCTCAGGTTAAGAAGCCGGATATGGAGGTCTTGTGCTGGCGTGGTGACACGTGGTCTGCGGTTGTGTGGCCAGTTGAACGTACTGCCAAATTCCCTAAAATGACGTGGGAGGTGGCTTATGGTAGAGAAATTAACATTCAATTCCTGCAGTCAGCATGCCAATTGCGCACTCCCTCAAAACTTGAGACATCTGTGGCATTGTGTTGTGTGACAAAACTGCTCATTTTAGAGCTGCCTTTTATTTTTCCCAGCACAAGGTGCACCTGTGTAATGATCATGCTGTTTAATCAGCTTCTTGATATGCCACACCTGTCAGGTGGATGGATTATCTTGGCAATGGAGAAACTTGTGCACAACATTTGAGAGAAATAAGCCTTTTGTGCGTATTAAACATATTTTATTTCAGCTCATGAAACATGAGAGCAACACTTTACATGTTGTGTTTATATTTTTGTTCAGTATATATAGTTATATAGATTTTGTATATATATTTTTATACATATTTTTATATATATATGTATTATTGTCTCCTGTGGTTCCTGCTGTGGTTCCTCCTGTGGTTCCTGCTGTGGTTCCTAATGTGGTTCCTCCTGTGGTTCCTGCTATGGCTCCTCCTGTGGTTCCTACTGTGGTTCCAACTGTGGTTCCTGCTGTGGTTCCTAATGTGGTTCAACCTGTGGTTCCTGCTATGGCTCCTCCTGTGGTTCCTACTGTGGTTCCAACTGTGGTTCAACCTGTGCTTCTTGATGTGGTTCCTCCTGTGGTTCCTGCTGTGGATCCTCCTTTGTTCGTCCTGTTGTTCCTGCTGTGATTCCTGCTGTGGTTCCTCCTGTGGATCCTCCTGTGGTTCCTAAAGTGGTTCCTATTGTGGTTCCAACTGTGGTTCAACCTGTGCTTCCTGCTGTGGTTCCTCCTGTGGTACCTGCTGTGGGCCTCCTGTGGTTCCTCCTGTTATTTCTGCTGTGCTTCCTGCTGTGGTTCCTCCTGTGGTGCCTCCTGTGGATCCTCCTGTTATTCCTGCTGTGCTTCCTGCTGTGGTCCCTCCTGTGGTTCCTCCTGTGGTTCCTCCTGTGGTTCCTGCTGTGGTTCCTCCTGTGGTTCCTCCAGTGGATCGTCTTCTGGTTCCTACTGCGGTTCCTCCTGTGGCTTCTCCTGTAGTTCCTGCTGTGGTTCCTCCTGTAGTTCCTGCTGTGGTTCCTCCTGTGGTTCCTCCTGTGGTTCCTCCTGTGGTTCCTCCAGTGGATCCTCTTGTGGCTCCTCCTGTGGTTCCTCCTGTGGTTCCTCCTGTGGTTCCTCCTGTGGTTCCTCCTGTGGCTTCTCCTGTAGTATCTGTTGTGGTTCCTCCTGTGGTTCCTCCTGTGGTTCCTCCTGTGGTTCCTGCTGTGGTTCCTGCTGTGGTTCCAGCTGTCTTTCCTTCTATGGATCCTCCAGTGGATCCTCTTGTGGTTCCTACTGCGGTCCCTCCTGTGGCTTCTCCTGTAGTATCTGCTGTGGTTCCTCCTGTGGTTCCTCCTGTGGTTCCTGCTGTGGTTCTTGCTGTGGTTCCTGCACAGATTCCAATGCTGATGTGTGCCAGGTGTGTGTGTGTGTGTATGTGCGTGCATGCATATGGGTGTGTGCATGTGCATGCGTATGTGTGTGTGTGTGTTTGTGGGTGAGCTTATAAATGATAATAACAAAATATCTCCCTCCTCCAGCAAATTCAGAAGCTCTGAAAAACAGACCAGTCTACCGAAACCCAACAACACATTGAAAACAATCTCGGCAATGATCCAAATGATCTAAGCCAGGATCCTGTCATCCAACGACTATGAAATTACAGATCTGCACCAGCGGTACAACAATGTTACCACGCACTGTAGACATGCTGGTTCTAAATCCTGGGGGATTGACAACCCTGTAGACTTGCTGGTTCTAAATCCTGGGGGATTGACAACCCTGTAGACTTGCTGGTTCTAAATCCTGGGGGATTGACAACCCTGTAGACTTGCTGGTTCTAAATCCTTGGGGATTGACAACCCTGTAGACTTGCTGGTTCTAAATCCTGGGGGATTGACAACCCTGTAGACTTGCTGGTTCTAAATCCTGGGGGATTGCCAACCCTGTAGACTTGCTGGTTCTAAATCCTGGGGGATTGCCAACCCTGTAGACTTGCTGGTTCTAAATCCTGGGGGATTGACAATATGAGGGTCTTAAATTGGCTAGGTGTAGTTAGTGTATAAAACTACAGGTCAGGGTATTATATAGTCTAGTTACTGAGTGGGGAGAGAGAGAGAGAGAGAGAGAGAGAGAGAGAGAGAGAGAGAGAGAGAGAGAGAGAGAGAGAGAGAGAGAGAGAGAGAGAGAGAGAGAGAGAGAGAGAGAGAGAGAGAGAGAGAGAGAGAGAGAGAGAGAGAGAGAGAGAGAGAGAGGGAGCTGTGCCTACTGGTCACTTGGGAGTGGAAGAGGTCACCACAGTGTAATTTGGGCCTCTCAACAACAACAACAACATCAACAGCAATGAACAATCACACCATTAAATACTGAAATACCAGCCAAACATAATGAAATACCAGTCAATCTCACTATGATATACTGAAATAACAGCCAATCTCAACATGACATACTGAAATACCAGCAAATAACACAATGACATACTGAAATACCAGCCAATCACATCACTACATAAGGAAATACCAGCCAATCACACCATGACATGCTTAAAAAACACAAGGACAGGATAGAGTGGTTAACAAGGGACAGATACAAGACAAAAAAGGGTGAAAGGAGAGCATGACTAAGCAGAACAATAATAAAGGACTGTGATGAGAGAGAGGGGAGAGGATGACAGAGAGGGGGAGAGAGCATGACAGAAAGGATGAGAGAGAGGGGAGAGGATGACAGAGAGTGGGAGAGAGGATGACAGAGAGGGTTAGAGGATGACAGAGAGGGGAGAAGATGACAGAGTGGGGGAGAGGATGACAGAGAGGGGGATAAGATGACAGATAGGGGGAGAGAATGTCAGAGAGGGGAGAGAGCATGACAGAAAGGATGAGAGAGAGGGGAGAGGATGACAGAGAGTGGGAGAGAGGATGACAGAGAGGGTTAGAGGATGAAAGAGAGGGGGAGAAGATGACAGAGTGGGGGAGAGGATGACAGAGAGGGGGAGAAGATGGCAGAGAGGGGGAGAGAGTGACAGAGAAGGTTAGAGGATGACAGAGAGGGGGAGAGGATGACAGAGAGGGAGAGAGGATGAGAGAGAGGGAGAGGATGACAGAGAGGGTTAGAGGATGAGAGAGAGGGAGAGGATGACAGAGAGGGGGAGAAGATGGCTGAGAGGGAGAGAAGATGACAGACAGGGGGAGACAGAGAGGGTGAGAGGGTGACAGACTGGAGGAGAGAGGATCAATTGAGGTGGAGAGTATGTAGAGAACGGGAGAGGATGACAGAGAGGGGGAAAGGATGACGGAGAGGGGGAAAGGATGACAGAAAGGGGGAGAGGATGACAGAGAGGGAGAGAGAATGACAGAGAGGGTTAGAGGATGACAGAGAGGGAGAGAGGATGAGAGAGAGGGGGAGAGAGTGACATAGAGGGGAGAGGATGACAGAGAGGGAGAGAGGATGAGAGAGAGGGAGAGGATGACAGAGAGGGGGAGAAGATGGCTGAGAGGGAGAGAAGATGACAGACAGGGGGAGACAGAGAGGGTGAGAGGGTGACAGACTGGAGGAGAGAGGATCAATTGAGGTGGAGAGTATGTAGAGAACGGGAGAGGATGACAGAGAGGGGGAAAGGATGACGGAGAGGGGGAAAGGATGACAGAAAGGGTGAGAGGATGACAGAGAGGGAGAGGATGACAGAGAGGGGGAGAAGATGGCTGAGATGGAGAGAAGATGACAGACAGGGGGAGACAGAGAGGGTGAGAGGGTGACAGACTGGAGGAGAGAGGATAAATTGAGGTGGAGAGTATGTAGAGAACGGGAGAGGATGACAGAGAGGGGGAAAGGATGACGGAGAGGGGGAAAGGATGACAGAAAGGGGGAGAGGATGACAGAGAGGGAGAGAGAATGACAGAGAGGGTTAGAGGATGACAGAGAGGGGGAGAGAGGATGACAGAGAGGGAGAGAGGATGAGAGAGAGGGGGAGAGAGTGACATAGAGGGGAGAGGATGACAGACAGTGAAAGAGAGGATGACAGAGAGGGTTAGAGGATGACAGAGAGGGGGAGAAGATGACAGAGTGGGGGAGAGGATTACAGAGAGGGGGAGAAGATGACAGAGAGGGGGAGAGAGTGACAGAGAAGGTTAGAGGATGACAGAGGGAGGGAGAGGATGACAGAGAGGGAGAGAGAATGACAGAGAGGGTTAGAGGATGACAGAGAGGGGGAGAGATAGAGAGAGAGAGAGAGAGAGAGAGAGAGAGAGAGAGAGAGAGAGAGAGAGAGAGAGAGAGAGAGAGAGAGAGAGAGAGAGAGAGAGAGAGAGAGAGAGAGGAGGAAAAGTGGAGCTGTGCCTACTGGTCACTTGGGAGTGGATGAGGTCACCACAGTGTAATTTGGGCCTCTCAACAACAACAACAACAGCAATGAACAATCACACCATTAAATACTGAAATACCAGCCAAACATAATGAAATACCAGTCAATCTCACTATGATATACTGAAATAACAGCCAATCTCAACATGACATACTGAAATACCAGCCAATAACACAATGACATACTGAAATACCAGCCAATCTCATCACTACATAAGGAAATACCAGCCAATCACACCATGACATGCTTAAAAACATAAGGACAGGATAGAGTGGTTAACAAGGGACAGATACAAGACAAAAAAAGGGTGAAGGGAGAGCATGACTAAGCAGATCAATAATAAAGGACTATGATGACAGAGAGGGAGATAGAGGGGGAGAGGATGACAGAGAGGGGGAGAGGATGACAGAGGGGGAGAGGATGACAGAGAGGGGGAGAGAGCATGACAGAAAGGGAGAAAGGATGAGAGAGGGGGGGAGAGAGTGACAGAGAGGGGAGAGGATGACAGAGAGTGGGAGAGAGGATGACAGAGAGGGTTAGAGGATGACAGAGAGAGGGAGAGAGGATGACAGAGAGGGAGAGAGGATGACAGAGAGGGGGAGAGGATGACAGAGAGGGGAGAGAATGACAGAGAGGGTTAGAGGATGACAGAGAGGGGGAGAGGATGACAGAGAGGGGGAGAGGATGGCAGAGAGGGAGAGACAGAGAGGGTGAGAGGGTGACAGACTGGAGGAGAGAGGATCAATTGAGGGGGAGAGTATGTAGAGAACAGGAGAGGATGACAGAGAGGGGGATAGGATGACGGATGTGCGCGAGCACATCTGTGTGTGTGAGAATTTCTCCTTGTGCGTGTGAGAATTTCTCCCTGTGTGTGTGAGAATTTCTCCCTGTGTGTGTGTGAATTTCTCCCTGTGTGTGTGAGAATTTCTCCCTGTGTGTGTGAATGCATGTATACTTATGTTTATGTTTCCTCTCATCTCCCAGCATGGCTGCAGAAGCCTCAGGCATGTGTTTGTTATGAGTGGGCTGTTTGAACAACGTTGAGCAGACACGTCACCTCTGAGCACTACTCTAGCACTGCAACTCATACAGCCTTTCCAAACACAGCCTTCTAAGGTTCATTAAAGTAAGACTGAACAAACCAGAAAGGAGGCATCCCTGCATTCTGGCCAGTCTGCTCCTTTGACATTATCCCTGGCAGGCAGCGTTGGATGTATGAACGCTTCAACACTTCTAACACTGAGTCGTTCACTTAAAACACAGGCTGCAGTCTCTGTCCATAGGGCCCACTCAAAGGGCCCACTCATAGGGCCCACTCATAGTTTGCAGTCTCTACCCACAGGGCCGTTTTGCAAGCGCCGACCCAACTTGACTATTTTGTGATTATTTTGTCGTTTCTTTTTATTTTATTTTCATAAAATGTATCTGCCAAACCAGTAGCAGAAGCTTTACAGTAGAGGACAGTTTTAGACTATATGTCTGCTGGTTTCAATACAGTATTTGAAACCACACTTTTTTAAACTCTATAAAACCACTTCTGCCCACCCCTCCCTTGCTCACTCTCTTATGTCCTCTCTCACTTTCTTGATATGTACACTGAATACAAATATAAACGCAACATGCAACATGCAAATTTCAACGATTTTACTGAGTTACAGTTCATATAAGGAAATCAGTCCATTGAAATGAATTAATTAGGCCCTAATCTATGGATTTCACATGACTGGGAATACAGATATGCATCTGTTGGTCACAGATACAATTTTAAAAAAAAGGTAGTCAGTATCTGGTGTGTCTCATGCAGCACGACACATCTCCTTAACATAGAGTTGATCAGGCCGCTGATTGTGGCCTGTGGAATGGCTGTGCGAAGTTGCTGAATATTGGCGGGAACTGGAACACGCTGTCATACATCCAGAGCATCCCAAACATAATCAATGGGTGACATGTCTGGTGAGTATGCAGGCCATGGAAGAACTGGGACATTTTCAGCTTCCAGGAAGTGTGTACAGATTTTTGTGACATGGGGCCGTGCGTTATCATGCTGAAACATGAGGTGATGGCGGCAGATGAATGGCAAGACAATGGGCCTCAGGATCTCGTCGAGGTATCTCGATAAAATGCAATTGTGTTTGTTGTCTGTAGCTTATGTCTGCCCATACCATAGCCCCACTGCCACCATGGGGCACTCTGTTCACAACGTTGACATCAGCAAACCGCTCACCCACACCACGCCATACACGCTGTCTGCCATCTGCCAGGTACAGTTGAAACCAGGATTCCTCCATGAAGAGCACACTTCTCCAGCATGCCAGAGGCCATTGAAGGTGAGCATTTGCCCACTGAAGTCAGTTATGACGCCGAACTGCAGTCAGGTCAAGACCCTGGTGAGGACGATGAGCACGCAGATGAGCTTCCCTGAGATGGTTTCTGACAGTTTGTGCAGAAATTCTTTGGTTTCGCAAACCCACAGTTTCATCAGCTGTCCGGGTGGCTGGTCTCAAACGATCCCTCAGGTGAAGAAGCCGGATGTGGAGGTCCTGTGCTGGCGTGGTGACACGTGGTCTGCGGTTGTGTGGCCAGTTGAACGTACTGCCAAATTCCCTAAAATGACGTGGGAGGTGGCTTATGGTAGAGAAATTAACATTCAATTCCTGCAGTCAGCATGCCAATTGCGCACTCCCTCAAAACTTGAGACATCTGTGGCATTGTGTTGTGTGACAAAACTGCTCATTTTAGAGCTGCCTTTTATTTTTCCCAGCACAAGGTGCACCTGTGTAATGATCATGCTGTTTAATCAACTTCTTGATATGCCACACCTGTCAGGTGGATGGATTATCTTGGCAATGGAGAAACTTGTGCACAACATTTGAGAGAAATAAGCCTTTTGTGCGTATTAAACATATTTTATTTCAGCTCATGAAACATGAGAGCAACACTTTACATGTTGTGTTTATATTTTTGTTCAGTATATATAGTTATATAGATTTTGTATATATTTTTTTATACATATTTTTATATATATGTATTATTGTCTCCTGTGGTTCCTGCTGTGGTTCCTCCTGTGGTTCCTGCTGTGGTTCCTAATGTGGTTCCTCCTGTGGTTCCTGCTATGGCTCCTCCTGTGGTTCCTACTGTGGTTCCAACTGTGGTTCCTGCTGTGGTTCCTAATGTGGTTCAACCTGTGGTTCCTGCTATGGCTCCTCCTGTGGTTCCTACTGTGGTTCCAACTGTGGTTCAACCTGTGCTTCTTGATGTGGTTCCTCCTGTGGTTCCTGCTGTGGATCCTCCTTTGTTCGTCCTGTTGTTCCTGCTGTGATTCCTGCTGTGGTTCCTCCTGTGGATCCTCCTGTGGTTCCTAAAGTGGTTCCTATTGTGGTTCCAACTGTGGTTCAACCTGTGCTTCCTGCTGTGGTTCCTCCTGTGGTACCTGCTGTGGGCCTCCTGTGGTTCCTCCTGTTATTTCTGCTGTGCTTCCTGCTGTGGTTCCTCCTGTGGTGCCTCCTGTGGATCCTCCTGTTATTCCTGCTGTGCTTCCTGCTGTGGTTCCTCCTGTGGTTCCTCCTGTGGTTCCTCCTGTGGTTCCTGCTGTGGTTCCTCCTGTGGTTCCTCCAGTGGATCGTCTTCTGGTTCCTACTGCGGTTCCTCCTGTGGCTTCTCCTGTAGTTCCTGCTGTGGTTCCTCCTGTAGTTCCTGCTGTGGTTCCTCCTGTGGTTCCTCCTGTGGTTCCTCCTGTGGTTCCTCCAGTGGATCCTCTTGTGGCTCCTCCTGTGGTTCCTCCTGTGGTTCCTCCTGTGGTTCCTCCTGTGGCTTCTCCTGTAGTATCTGTTGTGGTTCCTCCTGTGGTTCCTCCTGTGGTTCCTCCTGTGGTTCCTGCTGTGGTTCCTGCTGTGGTTCCAGCTGTCTTTCCTTCTATGGATCCTCCAGTGGATCCTCTTGTGGTTCCTACTGCGGTCCCTCCTGTGGCTTCTCCTGTAGTATCTGCTGTGGTTCCGCCTGTGGTTCCTCCTGTGGTTCCTGCTGTGGTTCTTGCTGTGGTTCCTGCACAGATTCCAATGCTGATGTGTGCCAGGTGTGTGTGTGTGTATGTGCGTGCATGCATATGGGTGTGTGCATGTGCATGCGTATGTGTGTGTGTGTTTGTGGGTGAGCTTATAAATGATAATAACAAAATATCTCCCTCCTCCAGCAAATTCAGAAGCTCTGAAAAACAGACCAGTCTACCGAAACCCAACAACACATTGAAAACAATCTCGGCAATGATCCAAATGATCTAAGCCAGGATCCTGTCATCCAACGACTATGAAATTACAGATCTGCACCAGCGGTACAACAATGTTACCACGCACTGTAGACATGCTGGTTCTAAATCCTGGGGATTGACAACCCTGTAGACTTGCTGGTTCTAAATCCTGGGGATTGACAACCCTGTAGACTTGCTGGTTCTAAATCCTGGGGGATTGACAACCCTGTAGACTTGCTGGTTCTAAATCCTTGGGGATTGACAACCCTGTAGACTTGCTGGTTCTAAATCCTGGGGATTGACAACCCTGTAGACTTGCTGGTTCTAAATCCTGGGGATTGCCAACCCTGTAGACTTGCTGGTTCTAAATCCTGGGGGGATTGCCAACCCTGTAGACTTGCTGGTTCTAAATCCTGGGGATTGACAATATGAGGGTCTTAAATTGGCTAGGTGTAGTTAGTGTATAAAACTACAGGTCAGGGTATTATATAGTCTAGTTACTGAGTGGGAGAGAGAGAGAGAGAGAGAGAGAGAGAGAGAGAGAGAGAGAGAGAGAGAGAGAGAGAGAGAGAGAGAGAGAGAGAGAGAGAGAGAGAGAGAGAGAGAGAGAGAGAGAGAGAGAGAGAGGGAGCTGTGCCTACTGGTCACTTGGGAGTGGAAGAGGTCACCACAGTGTAATTTGGGCCTCTCCAACAACAACAACATCAACAGCAATGAACAATCACACCATTAAATACTGAAATACCAGCCAAACATAATGAAATACCAGTCAATCTCACTATGATATACTGAAATAACAGCCAATCTCAACATGACATACTGAAATACCAGCAAATAACACAATGACATACTGAAATACCAGCCAATCACATCACTACATAAGGAAATACCAGCCAATCACACCATGACATGCTTAAAAAACACAAGGACAGGATAGAGTGGTTAACAAGGGACAGATACAAGACAAAAAAAGGGTGAAAGGAGAGCATGACTAAGCAGAACAATAATAAAGGACTGTGATGAGAGAGAGGGAGAGGATGACAGAGAGGGGGAGAGAGCATGACAGAAAGGATGAGAGAGAGGGGAGAGGATGACAGAGAGTGGGAGAGAGGATGACAGAGAGGGTTAGAGGATGACAGAGAGGGGGGAGAAGATGACAGAGTGGGGGGAGAGGATGACAGAGAGGGGGATAAGATGACAGATAGGGGGAGAGAATGTCAGAGAGGGGGAGAGAGCATGACAGAAAGGATGAGAGAGAGGGGAGAGGATGACAGAGAGTGGGAGAGAGGATGACAGAGAGGGTTAGAGGATGAAAAGAGAGGGGGAGAAGATGACAGAGTGGGGGGAGAGGATGACAGAGAGGGGGAGAAGATGGCAGAGAGGGGGAGAGAGTGACAGAGAAGGTTAGAGGATGACAGAGAGGGGGAGAGGATGACAGAGAGGGAGAGAGGATGAGAGAGAGGGAGAGGATGACAGAGAGGGTTAGAGGATGAGAGAGAGGGAGAGGATGACAGAGAGGGGGAGAAGATGGCTGAGAGGGAGAGAAGATGACAGACAGGGGGAGACAGAGAGGGTGAGAGGGTGACAGACTGGAGGAGAGAGGATCAATTGAGGTGGAGAGTATGTAGAGAACGGGAGAGGATGACAGAGAGGGGGAAAGGATGACGGAGAGGGGGAAAGGATGACAGAAAGGGGGAGAGGATGACAGAGAGGGAGAGAGAATGACAGAGAGGGTTAGAGGATGACAGAGAGGGAGAGAGGATGAGAGAGAGGGGGAGAGAGTGACATAGAGGGGAGAGGATGACAGAGAGTGAGAGAGAGGATGACAGAGAGGGAGAGAGGATGAGAGAGAGGGAGAGGATGACAGAGAGGGGGAGAAGATGGCTGAGAGGGAGAGAAGATGACAGACAGGGGGAGACAGAGAGGGTGAGAGGGTGACAGACTGGAGGAGAGAGGATCAATTGAGGTGGAGAGTATGTAGAGAACGGGAGAGGATGACAGAGAGGGGGAAAGGATGACGGAGAGGGGGAAAGGATGACAGAAAGGGGGAGAGGATGACAGAGAGGGAGAGGATGACAGAGAGGGGGAGAAGATGGCTGAGAGGGAGAGAAGAAAACAGACAGGGGGAGACAGAGAGGGTGAGAGGGTGACAGACTGGAGGAGAGAGGATCAATTGAGGTGGAGAGTATGTAGAGAACGGGAGAGGATGACAGAGAGGGGGAAAGGATGACGGAGAGGGGGAAAGGATGACAGAAAGGGGGAGAGGATGACAGAGAGGAGAGAGAGAATGACAGAGAGGGTTAGAGGATGACAGAGAGGGGGAGAGAGGATGACAGAGAGGGAGAGAGGATGAGAGAGAGGGGGAGAGAGTGACATAGAGGGGAGAGGATGACAGAGAGTGAGAGAGAGGATGACAGAGAGGGTTAGAGGATGACAGAGAGGGGGAGAAGATGACAGAGTGGGGGGAGAGGATTACAGAGAGGGGGAGAAGATGACAGAGAGGGGGAGAGAGTGACAGAGAGAAGGTTAGAGGATGACAGAGGGAGGGAGAGGATGACAGAGAGGGAGAGAGAATGACAGAGAGGGTTAGAGGATGACAGAGAGGGAGAGAGAGAGAGAGAGAGAGAGAGAGAGAGAGAGAGAGAGAGAGAGAGAGAGAGAGAGAGAGAGAGAGAGAGAGAGAGAGAGAGAGAGAGAGGAAAAGTGGAGCTGTGCCTACTGGTCACTTGGGAGTGGATGAGGTCACCACAGTGTAATTTGGGCCTCTCAACAACAACAACAACAGCAATGAACAATCACACCATTAAATACTGAAATACCAGCCAAACATAATGAAATACCAGTCAATCTCACTATGATATACTGAAATAACAGCCAATCTCAACATGACATACTGAAATACCAGCCAATAACACAATGACATACTGAAATACCAGCCAATCTCATCACTACATAAGGAAATACCAGCCAATCACACCATGACATGCTTAAAAAACATAAGGACAGGATAGAGTGGTTAACAAGGGACAGATACAAGACAAAAAAGGGTGAAGGGAGAGCATGACTAAGCAGATCAATAATAAAGGACTATGATGACAGAGAGGGAGATAGAGGGGGAGAGGATGACAGAGAGGGGGAGAGGATGACAGAGAGGGGGAGAGAGCATGACAGAAAGGGAGAAAGGATGAGAGAGGGGGGGAGAGAGTGACAGAGAGGGGAGAGGATGACAGAGAGTGGGAGAGAGGATGACAGAGAGGGTTAGAGGATGACAGAGAGAGGGAGAGGATGACAGAGAGGGAGAGAGAATGACAGAGAGGGTTAGAGGATGACAGAGAGGGGGAGAGAGGATGACAGAGAGGGAGAGAGGATGACAGAGAGGGGGAGAGGATGACAGAGAGGGGGAGAGGATGACAGAGAGGGGGAGAGGATGGCAGAGAGGGAGAGACAGAGAGGGTGAGAGGGTGACAGACTGGAGGAGAGAGGATCAATTGAGGGGAGAGTATGTAGAGAACAGGAGAGGATGACAGAGAGGGGATAGGATGACGGATGTGCCGAGCACATCTGTGTGTTTGAGAATTTCTCCTTGTGCGTGTGAGAATTTCTCCCTGTGTGTGTGAGAATTTCTCCCCTGTGTGTGTGAGAATTTCTCCCTGTGTGTGTGAGAATTTCTCCCTGTGTGTGTGAATGCATGTATACTTATGTTTATGTTTCCTCTCATCTCCCAGCATGGCTGCAGAAGCCTCAGGCATGTGTTTGTTATGAGTGGGCTGTTTGAACAACGTTGAGCAGACACGTCACCTCTGAGCACTACTCTAGCACTGCAACTCATACAGCCTTTCCAAACACAGCCTTCTAAGGTGCATTAAAGTAAGACTGAACAAACCAGAAAGGAGGCATCCCTGCATTCTGGCCAGTCTAATCTTTTGACATTATCCCTGGCAGGCAGCGTTGGATGTATGAACGCTTCAACACTTCTAACACTGAGTCGTTCACTTAAAACACAGGCTGCAGTCTCTGTCCATAGGGCCCACTCAAAGGGCCCACTCATAGGGCCCACTCATAGTTTGCAGTCTCTACCCACAGGGCCGTTTTGCAAGCGCCCGACCCAACTTGACTATTTTGTGATTATTTTGTCGTTTCTTTTTATTTTATTTTCATAAAATGTATCTGCCAAACCAGTAGCAGAAGCTTTACAGTAGAGGACAGTTTTAGACTATATGTCTGCTGGTTTCAATACAGTATTTGAAACCACACTTTTTTAAACTCTATAAAACCACTTCTGCCCACCCCTCCCCTGCTCACTCTCTTATGTCCTCTCTCACTTTCTTGATATGTACACTGAATACAAATATAAACGCAACATGCAACATGCAAATTTCAACGATTTTACTGAGTTACAGTTCATATAAGGAAATCAGTCCATTGAAATGAATTAATTAGGCCCTAATCTATGGATTTCACATGACTGGGAATACAGATATGCATCTGTTGGTCACAGATACCTTTTTTTTAAAAAGGTAGTCAGTATCTGGTGTGTCTCATGCAGCGCGACACATCTCCTTAACATAGAGTTGATCAGGCCGCTGATTGTGGCCTGTGGAATGGCTGTGCGAAGTTGCTGAATATTGGCGGGAACTGGAACACGCTGTCATACATCCAGAGCATCCCAAACATATTCAATGGGTGACATGTCTGGTGAGTATGCAGGCCATGGAAGAACTGGGACATTTTCAGCTTCCAGGAAGTGTGTACAGATTTTTGTGACATGGGGCCGTGCGTTATCATGCTGAAACATGAGGTGATGGCGGCAGATGAATGGCAAGACAATGGGCCTCAGGATCTCGTCGAGGTATCTCGATAAAATGCAATTGTGTTTGTTGTCTGTAGCTTATGTCTGCCCATACCATAGCCCCACTGCCACCATGGGGCACTCTGTTCACAACGTTGACATCAGCAAACCGCTCACCCACACCACGCCATACACGCTGTCTGCCATCTGCCAGGTACAGTTGAAACCAGGATTCCTCCATGAAGAGCACACTTCTCCAGCATGCCAGAGGCCATCGAAGGTGAGCATTTGCCCACTGAAGTCAGTTATGACGCCGAACTGCAGTCAGGTCAAGACCCTGTTGAGGACAATGAGCACGCAGATGAGCTTCCCTGAGATGGTTTCTGACAGTTTGTGCAGAAAATCTTTGGTTTCGCAAACCCAAAGTTTCATCAGCTGTCCGGGTGGCTGTTCTCAAACGATCCCTCAGGTGAAGAAGCCGGATATGGAGGTCCTGTGCTGGCGTGGTGACACGTGGTCTGCGGTTGTGTGGCCAGTTGAACGTACTGCCAAATTCCCTAAAATGACGTGGGAGGTGGCTTATGGTAGAGAAATTAACATTCAATTCCTGCAGTCAGCATGCCAATTGCGCACTCCCTCAAAACTTGAGACATCTGTGGCATTGTGTTGTGTGACAAAACTGCTCATTTTAGAGCTGCCGTTTATTTTTCCCAGCACAAGGTGCACCTGTGTAATGATCATGCTGTTTAATCAACTTCTTGATATGCCACACCTGTCAGGTGGATGGATTATCTTGGCAATGGAGAAACTTGTGCACAACATTTGAGAGAAATAAGCCTTTTGTGCGTATTAAACATATTTTATTTCAGCTCATGAAACATGAGAGCAACACTTTACATGTTGTGTTTA
>NC_059197.1:36110619-36140619 GCF_020615455.1 Coregonus clupeaformis
GGGGGAGAGGATGACAGAGAGGGGGGAGAGGATGGCAGAGAGGGAGAGACAGAGAGGGTGAGAGGGTGACAGACTGGAGGAGAGAGGATCAATTGAGGGGGAGAGTATGTAGAGAACAGGAGAGGATGACAGAGAGGGGGATAGGATGACGGATGTGCGCGAGCACATCTGTGTGTGTGAGAATTTCTCCTTGTGCGTGTGAGAATTTCTCCCTGTGTGTGTGAGAATTTCTCCCTGTGTGTGTGTGAATTTCTCCCTGTGTGTGTGAGAATTTCTCCCTGTGTGTGTGAATGCATGTATACTTATGTTTATGTTTCCTCTCATCTCCCAGCATGGCTGCAGAAGCCTCAGGCATGTGTTTGTTATGAGTGGGCTGTTTGAACAACGTTGAGCAGACACGTCACCTCTGAGCACTACTCTAGCATTGCAACTCATACAGCCTTTCCAAACACAGCCTTCTAAGGTTCATTAAAGTAAGACTGAACAAACCAGAAAGGAGGCATCCCTGCATTCTGGCCAGTCTGCTCCTTTGACATTATCCCTGGCAGGCAGCGTTGGATGTATGAACGCTTCAACACTTCTAACACTGAGTCGTTCACTTAAAACACAGGCTGCAGTCTCTGTCCATAGGGCCCACTCAAAGGGCCCACTCATAGGGCCCACTCATAGTTTGCAGTCTCTACCCACAGGGCCGTTTTGCAAGCGCCGACCCAACTTGACTATTTTGTGATTATTTTGTCGTTTCTTTTTTATTTTATTTTCATAAAATGTATCTGCCAAACCAGTAGCAGAAGCTTTACAGTAGAGGACAGTTTTAGACTATATGTCTGCTGGTTTCAATACAGTATTTGAAACCACACTTTTTTAAACTCTATAAAACCACTTCTGCCCACCCCTCCCCTGCTCACTCTCTTATGTCCTCTCTCACTTTCTTGATATGTACACTGAATACAAATATAAACGCAACATGCAACATGCAAATTTCAACGATTTTACTGAGTTACAGTTCATATAAGGAAATCAGTCCATTGAAATGAATTAATTAGGCCCTAATCTATGGATTTCACATGACTGGGAATACAGATATGCATCTGTTGGTCACAGATACCTTTTTAAAAAAAAGGTAGTCAGTATCTGGTGTGTCTCATGCAGCACGACACATCTCCTTAACATAGAGTTGATCAGGCCGCTGATTGTGGCCTGTGGAATGGCTGTGCGAAGTTGCTGAATATTGGCGGGAACTGGAACACGCTGTCATACATCCAGAGCATCCCAAACATAATCAATGGGTGACATGTCTGGTGAGTATGCAGGCCATGGAAGAACTGGGACATTTTCAGCTTCCAGGAAGTGTGTACAGATTTTTGTGACATGGGGCCGTGCGTTATCATGCTGAAACATGAGGTGATGGCGGCAGATGAATGGCAAGACAATGGGCCTCAGGATCTCGTCGAGGTATCTCGATAAAATGCAATTGTGTTTGTTGTCTGTAGCTTATGTCTGCCCATACCATAGCCCCACTGCCACCATGGGGCACTCTGTTCACAACGTTGACATCAGCAAACCGCTCACCCACACCACGCCATACACGCTGTCTGCCATCTGCCAGGTACAGTTGAAACCAGGATTCCTCCATGAAGAGCACACTTCTCCAGCATGCCAGAGGCCATTGAAGGTGAGCATTTGCCCACTGAAGTCAGTTATGACGCCGAACTGCAGTCAGGTCAAGACCCTGTTGAGGACAATGAGCACGCAGATGAGCTTCCCTGAGATGGTTTCTGACAGTTTGTGCAGAAAATCTTTGGTTTCGCAAACCCAAAGTTTCATCAGCTGTCCGGGTGGCTGTTCTCAAACGATCCCTCAGGTGAAGAAGCCGGATATGGAGGTCCTGTGCTGGCGTGGTGACACGTGGTCTGCGGTTGTGTGGCCAGTTGAACGTACTGCCAAATTCCCTAAAATGACGTGGGAGGTGGCTTATGGTAGAGAAATTAACATTCAATTCCTGCAGTCAGCATGCCAATTGCGCACTCCCTCAAAACTTGAGACATCTGTGGCATTGTGTTGTGTGACAAAACTGCTCATTTTAGAGCTGCCTTTTATTTTTCCCAGCACAAGGTGCACCTGTGTAATGATCATGCTGTTTAATCAACTTCTTGATATGCCACACCTGTCAGGTGGATGGATTATCTTGGCAATGGAGAAACTTGTGCACAACATTTGAGAGAAATAAGCCTTTTGTGCGTATTAAACATATTTTATTTCAGCTCATGAAACATGAGAGCAACACTTTACATGTTGTGTTTATATTTTTGTTCAGTATATATAGTTATATAGATTTTGTATATATTTTTTATACATATTTTTATATATATGTATTATTGTCTCCTGTGGTTCCTGCTGTGGTTCCTCCTGTGGTTCCTGCTGTGGTTCCTAATGTGGTTCCTCCTGTGGTTCCTGCTATGGCTCCTCCTGTGGTTCCTACTGTGGTTCCAACTGTGGTTCCTGCTGTGGTTCCTAATGTGGTTCAACCTGTGGTTCCTGCTATGGCTCCTCCTGAGGTTCCTACTGTGGTTCCAACTGTGGTTCAACCTGTGCTTCTTGATGTGGTTCCTCCTGTGGTTCCTGCTGTGGATCCTCCTTTGTTCGTCCTGTTGTTCCTGCTGTGATTCCTGCTGTGGTTCCTCCTGTGGATCCTCCTGTGGTTCCTAAAGTGGTTCCTATTGTGGTTCCAACTGTGGTTCAACCTGTGCTTCCTGCTGTGGTTCCTCCTGTGGTACCTGCTGTGGGCCTCCTGTGGTTCCTCCTGTTATTTCTGCTGTGCTTCCTGCTGTGGTTCCTCCTGTGGTGCCTCCTGTGGATCCTCCTGTTATTCCTGCTGTGCTTCCTGCTGTGGTTCCTCCTGTGGTTCCTCCTGTGGTTCCTCCTGTGGTTCCTGCTGTGGTTCCTCCTGTGGTTCCTCCAGTGGATCGTCTTCTGGTTCCTACTGCGGTTCCTCCTGTGGCTTCTCCTGTAGTTCCTGCTGTGGTTCCTCCTGTAGTTCCTGCTGTGGTTCCTCCTGTGGTTCCTCCTGTGGTTCCTCCTGTGGTTCCTCCAGTGGATCCTCTTGTGGCTCCTCCTGTGGTTCCTCCTGTGGTTCCTCCTGTGGTTCCTCCTGTGGCTTCTCCTGTAGTATCTGTTGTGGTTCCTCCTGTGGTTCCTCCTGTGGTTCCTCCTGTGGTTCCTGCTGTGGTTCCTGCTGTGGTTCCAGCTGTCTTTCCTTCTATGGATCCTCCAGTGGATCCTCTTGTGGTTCCTACTGCGGTCCCTCCTGTGGCTTCTCCTGTAGTATCTGCTGTGGTTCCGCCTGTGGTTCCTCCTGTGGTTCCTGCTGTGGTTCTTGCTGTGGTTCCTGCACAGATTCCAATGCTGATGTGTGCCAGGTGTGTGTGTGTGTATGTGCGTGCATGCATATGGGTGTGTGCATGTGCATGCGTATGTGTGTGTGTGTGTTTGTGGGTGAGCTTATAAATGATAATAACAAAATATCTCCCTCCTCCAGCAAATTCAGAAGCTCTGAAAAACAGACCAGTCTACCGAAACCCAACAACACATTGAAAACAATCTCGGCAATGATCCAAATGATCTAAGCCAGGATCCTGTCATCCAACGACTATGAAATTACAGATCTGCACCAGCGGTACAACAATGTTACCACGCACTGTAGACATGCTGGTTCTAAATCCTGGGGGATTGACAACCCTGTAGACTTGCTGGTTCTAAATCCTGGGGGATTGACAACCCTGTAGACTTGCTGGTTCTAAATCCTGGGGGATTGACAATATGAGGGTCTTAAATTGGCTAGGTGTAGTTAGTGTATAAAACTACAGGTCAGGGTATTATATAGTCTAGTTACTGAGTGGGAGAGAGAGAGAGAGAGAGAGAGAGAGAGAGAGAGAGAGAGAGAGAGAGAGAGAGAGAGAGAGAGAGAGAGAGAGAGAGAGAGAGAGAGAGAGAGAGAGAGAGAGAGAGAGAGAGAGAGAGAGAGGGGAGCTGTGCCTACTGGTCACTTGGGAGTGGAAGAGGTCACCACAGTGTAATTTGGGCCTCTCAACAACAACAACAACATCAACAGCAATGAACAATCACACCATTAAATACTGAAATACCAGCCAAACATAATGAAATACCAGTCAATCTCACTATGATATACTGAAATAACAGCCAATCTCAACATGACATACTGAAATACCAGCAAATAACACAATGACATACTGAAATACCAGCCAATCACATCACTACATAAGGAAATACCAGCCAATCACACCATGACATGCTTAAAAAACACAAGGACAGGATAGAGTGGTTAACAAGGGACAGATACAAGACAAAAAAGGGTGAAAGGAGAGCATGACTAAGCAGAACAATAATAAAGGACTGTGATGAGAGAGAGGGGAGAGGATGACAGAGAGGGGGAGAGAGCATGACAGAAAGGATGAGAGAGAGGGGAGAGGATGACAGAGAGTGGGAGAGAGGATGACAGAGAGGGTTAGAGGATGACAGAGAGGGGGAGAAGATGACAGAGTGGGGGAGAGGATGACAGAGAGGGGGATAAGATGACAGATAGGGGGAGAGAATGTCAGAGAGGGGGAGAGAGCATGACAGAAAGGATGAGAGAGAGGGGAGAGGATGACAGAGAGTGGGAGAGAGGATGACAGAGAGGGTTAGAGGATGAAAGAGAGGGGGAGAAGATGACAGAGTGGGGGAGAGGATGACAGAGAGGGGGAGAAGATGGCAGAGAGGGGGAGAGAGTGACAGAGAAGGTTAGAGGATGACAGAGAGGGGGGAGAGGATGACAGAGAGGGAGAGAGGATGAGAGAGAGGGAGAGGATGACAGAGAGGGAGAGAGGATGACAGAGAGGGAGAGCGGATGAGAGAGAGGGAGAGGATGACAGAGAGGGTTAGAGGATGAGAGAGAGGGAGAGGATGACAGAGAGGGGGAGAAGATGGCTGAGAGGGAGAGAAGATGACAGACAGGGGGAGACAGAGAGGGTGAGAGGGTGACAGACTGGAGGAGAGAGGATCAATTGAGGTGGAGAGTATGTAGAGAACAGGAGAGGATGACAGAGAGGGGGAAAGGATGACGGAGAGGGGGAAAGGATGACAGAAAGGGGGAGAGGATGACAGAGAGGGAGAGGATGACAGAGAGGGGGAGAAGATGGCTGAGAGGGAGAGAAGATGACAGACAGGGGGAGACAGAGAAGGTGAGAGGGTGACAGACTGGAGGAGAGAGGATCAATTGAGGTGGAGAGTATGTAGAGAACGGGAGAGGATGACAGAGAGGGGGGAAAGGATGACGGAGAGGGGGGAAAAGGATGACAGAAAGGGGGAGAGGATGACAGAGAGGGAGAGAGAATGACAGAGAGGGTTAGAGGATGACAGAGAGGGGGAGAGAGGATGACAGAGAGGGAGAGAGGATGAGAGAGAGGGGGAGAGAGTGACATAGAGGGGAGAGGATGACAGAGAGTGAGAGAGAGGATGACAGAGAGGGTTAGAGGATGACAGAGAGGGGGAGAAGATGACAGAGTGGGGGAGAGGATTACAGAGAGGGGGAGAAGATGACAGAGAGGGGGAGAGAGTGACAGAGAAGGTTAGAGGATGACAGAGGGACGGAGAGGATGACAGAGAGGGAGAGAGAATGACAGAGAGGGTTAGAGGATGACAGAGAGGGAAGAGAGAGAGAGAGAGAGAGAGAGAGAGAGAGAGAGAGAGAGAGAGAGAGAGAGAGAGAGAGAGAGAGAGAGAGAGAGAGAGAGAGAGAGAGAGAGAGAGAGAGAGAGAGAGAGAGAGAGAGAGGAAAAGTGGAGCTGTGCCTACTGGTCACTTGGGAGTGGATGAGGTCACCACAGTGTAATTTGGGCCTCTCAACAACAACAACAACAGCAATGAACAATCACACCATTAAATACTGAAATACCAGCCAAACATAATGAAATACCAGTCAATCTCACTATGATATACTGAAATAACAGCCAATCTCAACATGACATACTGAAATACCAGCCAATAACACAATGACATACTGAAATACCAGCCAATCTCATCACTACATAAGGAAATACCAGCCAATCACACCATGACATGCTTAAAAAACATAAGGACAGGATAGAGTGGTTAACAAGGGACAGATACAAGACAAAAAAGGGTGAAGGGAGAGCATGACTAAGCAGATCAATAATAAAGGACTATGATGACAGAGAGGGAGATAGAGGGGGAGAGGATGACAGAGAGGGGGAGAGGATGACAGAGAGGGGGAGAGGATGACAGAGAGGGGGAGAGAGCATGACAGAAAGGGAGAAAGGATGAGAGAGGGGGAGAGAGTGACAGAGAGGGGAGAGGATGACAGAGAGTGGGAGAGAGGATGACAGAGAGGGTTAGAGGATGACAGAGAGAGGGAGAGGATGACAGAGAGGGAGAGAGAATGACAGAGAGGGTTAGAGGATGACAGAGAGGGGGGAGAGGATGACAGAGAGGGAGAGAGGATGACAGAGAGGGGGAGAGGATGACAGAGAGGGGAGAGAATGACAGAGAGGGTTAGAGGATGACAGAGAGGGGGAGAGGATGACAGAGAGGGGGAGAGGATGGCAGAGAGGGAGAGACAGAGAGGCTGAGAGGGTGACAGACTGGAGGAGAGAGGATCAATTGAGGGGGAGAGTATGTAGAGAACAGGAGAGGATGACAGAGAGGGGGATAGGATGACGGATGTGCGCGAGCACATCTGTGTGTGTGAGAATTTCTCCTTGTGCGTGTGAGAATTTCTCCCTGTGTGTGTGAGAATTTCTCCCTGTGTGTGTGAGAATTTCTCCCTGTGTGTGTGAGAATTTCTCCCTGTGTGTGTGAATGCATGTATACTTATGTTTATGTTTCCTCTCATCTCCCAGCATGGCTGCAGAAGCCTCAGGCATGTGTTTGTTATGAGTGGGCTGTTTGAACAACGTTGAGCAGACACGTCACCTCTGAGCACTACTCTAGCACTGCAACTCATACAGCCTTTCCAAACACAGCCTTCTAAGGTTCATTAAAGTAAGACTGAACAAACCAGAAAGGAGGCATCCCTGCATTCTGGCCAGTCTGCTCCTTTGACATTATCCCTGGCAGGCAGCGTTGGATGTATGAACGCTTCAACACTTCTAACACTGAGTCGTTCACTTAAAACACAGGCTGCAGTCTCTGTCCATAGGGCCCACTCAAAGGGCCCACTCATAGGGCCCACTCATAGTTTGCAGTCTCTACCCACAGGGCCGTTTTGCAAGCGCCCGACCCAACTTGACTATTTTGTGATTATTTTGTCGTTTCTTTTTTATTTTATTTTCATAAAATGTATCTGCCAAACCAGTAGCAGAAGCTTTACAGTAGAGGACAGTTTTAGACTATATGTCTGCTGGTTTCAATACAGTATTTGAAACCACACTTTTTTAAACTCTATAAAACCACTTCTGCCCACCCCTCCCCTGCTCACTCTCTTATGTCCTCTCTCACTTTCTTGATATGTACACTGAATACAAATATAAACGCAACATGCAACATGCAAATTTCAACGATTTTACTGAGTTACAGTTCATATAAGGAAATCAGTCCATTGAAATGAATTAATTAGGCCCTAATCTATGGATTTCACATGACTGGGAATACAGATATGCATCTGTTGGTCACAGATACCTTTTTAAAAAAAAGGTAGTCAGTATCTGGTGTGTCTCATGCAGCACGACACATCTCCTTAACATAGAGTTGATCAGGCCGCTGATTGTGGCCTGTGGAATGGCTGTGCGAAGTTGCTGAATATTGGCGGGAACTGGAACACGCTGTCATACATCCAGAGCATCCCAAAGATAATCAATGGGTGACATGTCTGGTGAGTATGCAGGCCATGGAAGAACTGGGACATTTTCAGCTTCCAGGAAGTGTGTACAGATTTTTGTGACATGGGGCCGTGCGTTATCATGCTGAAACATGAGGTGATGGCGGCAGATGAATGGCAAGACAATGGGCCTCAGGATCTCGTCGAGGTATCTCGATAAAATGCAATTGTGTTTGTTGTCTGTAGCTTATGTCTGCCCATACCATAGCCCCACTGCCACCATGGGGCACTCTGTTCACAACGTTGACATCAGCAAACCGCTCACCCACACCACGCCATACACGCTGTCTGCCATCTGCCAGGTACAGTTGAAACCAGGATTCCTCCATGAAGAGCACACTTCTCCAGCATGCCAGAGGCCATTGAAGGTGAGCATTTGCCCACTGAAGTCAGTTATGACGCCGAACTGCAGTCAGGTCAAGACCCTGTTGAGGACAATGAGCACGCAGATGAGCTTCCCTGAGATGGTTTCTGACAGTTTGTGCAGAAAATCTTTGGTTTCGCAAACCCAAAGTTTCATCAGCTGTCCGGGTGGCTGTTCTCAAACGATCCCTCAGGTGAAGAAGCCGGATATGGAGGTCCTGTGCTGGCGTGGTGACACGTGGTCTGCGGTTGTGTGGCCAGTTGAACGTACTGCCAAATTCCCTAAAATGACGTGGGAGGTGGCTTATGGTAGAGAAATTAACATTCAATTCCTGCAGTCAGCATGCCAATTGCGCACTCCCCTCAAAACTTGAGACATCTGTGGCATTGTGTTGTGTGACAAAACTGCTCATTTTAGAGCTGCCTTTTATTTTTCCCAGCACAAGGTGCACCTGTGTAATGATCATGCTGTTTAATCAACTTCTTGATATGCCACACCTGTCAGGTGGATGGATTATCTTGGCAATGGAGAAACTTGTGCACAACATTTGAGAGAAATAAGCCTTTTGTGCGTATTAAACATATTTTATTTCAGCTCATGAAACATGAGAGCAACACTTTACATGTTGTGTTTATATTTTTGTTCAGTATATATAGTTATATAGATTTTGTATATATTTTTTTATACATATTTTTATATATATGTATTATTGTCTCCTGTGGTTCCTGCTGTGGTTCCTCCTGTGGTTCCTGCTGTGGTTCCTAATGTGGTTCCTCCTGTGGTTCCTGCTATGGCTCCTCCTGTGGTTCCTACTGTGGTTCCAACTGTGGTTCAACCTGTGCATCTTGATGTGGTTCCTCCTGTGGTTCCTGCTGTGGATCCTCCTTTGTTCGTCCTGTTGTTCCTGCTGTGATTCCTGCTGTGGTTCCTCCTGTGGATCCTCCTGTGGTTCCTAAAGTGGTTCCTATTGTGGTTCCAACTGTGGTTCAACCTGTGCTTCCTGCTGTGGTTCCTCCTGTGGTACCTGCTGTGGGCCTCCTGTGGTTCCTCCTGTTATTTCTGCTGTGCTTCCTGCTGTGGTTCCTCCTGTGGTGCCTCCTGTGGATCCTCCTGTTATTCCTGCTGTGCTTCCTGCTGTGGTTCCTCCTGTGGTTCCTCCTGTGTGCGTGCATGCATATGGGTGTGTGCATGTGCATGCGTATGTGTGTGTGTGTGTTTGTGGGTGAGCTTATAAATGATAATAACAAAATATCTCCCTCCTCCAGCAAATTCAGAAGCTCTGAAAAACAGACCAGTCTACCGAAACCCAACAACACATTGAAAACAATCTCGGCAATGATCCAAATGATCTAAGCCAGGATCCTGTCATCCAACGACTATGAAATTACAGATCTGCACCAGCGGTACAACAATGTTACCACGCACTGTAGACATGCTGGTTCTAAATCCTGGGGGATTGACAACCCTGTAGACTTGCTGGTTCTAAATCCTGGGGGATTGACAACCCTGTAGACTTGCTGGTTCTAAATCCTGGGGGATTGACAATATGAGGGTCTTAAATGGGCTAGGTGTAGTTACTGTATAAAACTACAGGTCAGGGTATTATATAGTCTAGTTACTGAGTGGCGCAGTGGTCTAAGGCACTGCATCGCAGTGCTAGCTGTGCCACTAGAGATCTGGTTCGAATCCAGGCTCTGTCGTAGCCGGCCGCAACCGGGAGACCCATGGGGCGGCGCATAATTGGCCCAGCGTTGTCACGGGTAGGGGAGGGAATGGCCAGCAGGGATGTAGCTCAGTTGGTAGAGCATGGTGTTTGCAACGCCAGGGTTGTGGGTTCGATTCCCACGGGGGGCCAGTATGATTTTAAAAAATATAATAATAATAATGTATGCAGTCGCTCTGGATAAGAGCGTCTGCTAAATGACTAAAATGTAAATGTATAATACTACAGGTCAGGGTAGACGTGTATGAATGGCAAGTTGAATGGTTTATGGAAGAGAGAGAGAGAGCGAGAGAGAGCGAGAGAGAGCGAGAGAGAGCGAGAGAGCGAGAGAGAGAGAGAGAGAGAGAGAGCGAGAGAGAGAGAGAGAGAGAGAGAGAGAGAGAGAGCGAGAGAGAGAGAGAGAGAGAGAGAGAGAGAGAGAGAGAGAGAGAGAGAGAGAGAGAGAGAGAGAGAGAGAGAGAAAAAGTGGAGCTGTGCCTACTGGTCACTTGGGAGTGGATGAGGTCAACACATTTTAATTTGGGCCTCTCAACAACAACATCAACAGCAATGAACAATCACACCATTAAATACTGAAATACCAGCCAAACATAATGAAATACCAGTCAATCTCACTATGATATACTGAAATAACAGCCAATCTCAACATGACATACTGAAATACCAGCCAATCACATCACTACATAAGGAAATACCAGCCAATCACACCATGACATGCTTAAAAAACACAAGGACAGGATAGAGTGGTTAACAAGGGACAGAAACAAGACAAAAAATGGTGAAAGGAGAGCATGACTAAGCTGAACAATAATAAAGGACTATGATGACAGAGAGGGAGAGAGGATGACAGAGAGGGGGAGAGGATGACAGAGAGGGGGAGAGGATGACAGAGAGGGGGAGAGGATGACAGGGAGGGGGAGAGGATGACAGGGAGGGGGAGAGGATGAGGGAGAGAGGATGACGGAGAGGATGAGGAGGAGAGGATGACAGAGAAGGGGAGAGGATGAGGGAGAGAGGATGACAGAGAGGGGGAGAGGATGAGGTGGAGAGGATGACAGAGAGGGGAGAGGATGACAGAGAGGGGGAGAGGATGACAGAGAGGGGGAGAGGATGAGGGGGAGAGGATGACAGAGAGGGGGAGAGGATGACAGAGAGGGGGAGAGGATGAGGGAGAGAGGATGACAGAGAGGGGGAGAGGATGACAGAGAGGGGAAGAGGATGAGGGGGAGAGGATGACAGAGAGGGGGAGAGGATGAGGGGGAGAGGATGACAGAGAGGGGGAGAGGATGAGGGGGAGAGGATGACAGAGAGGGAGAGGATGACAGAGAGGGGGAGAGGATGACAGAGAGGGGGAGAGGATGAGGGGAGAGGATGACAGAGAGGGGGAGCGGATGAGGGGGAGAGGATGACAGAGAGGGGGAAGGTGACAGAGAGGGGGAGAGGATGACAGAGAGGGGGAGAGGATAGAGAGAGGGGGAGAGTATGACAGAGAGGGGGAGAAGATGGCAGAGCGGGGGAGAGAGGATGACAGAGAGGGAGAGAGGATGAGAGAGAGGGGGAGAGAGTGACATAGAGGGTTAGAGGATGACAGAGAGAGGGGAGAGGATGAGAGAGAGGGGGAGAGGATGACAGAGAGGGGGAGAGGATGACAGGGAGGGGGAGAGGATGACAGAGAGGGGGGAGAGGATGAGGGAGAGAGGATGACGGAGAGGATGAGGGGGAGAGGATGACAGAGAAGGGGAGAGGATGAGGGGGAGAGGATGACAGAGAGGGGGAGAGGATGAGGTGGAGAGGATGACAGAGAGGGGGGAGAGGATGACAGAGAGGGCGAGAGGATGACAGAGAGGGGGAGAGGATGAGGGGGAGAGGATGACAGAGAGGGGGAGAGGATGAGGGGGAGAGGATGACAGAGAGGGGGAGAGGATGACAGAGAGGGGAGAGGATGAGGGAGAGAGGATGACAGAGAGGGGGAGAGGATGACAGAGGGGGGGAGAGGATGAGGGGGAGAGGATGACAGAGAGGGGGAGAGGATGACAGAGAGGGGGAGAGGATGAGGGGGAGAGGATGACAGAGAGGGGGAGAGGATGAGGGAGAGAGGATGACGGAGAGGATGAGGAGGAGAGGATGACAGAGAAGGGGAGAGGATGAGGGAGAGAGGATGACAGAGAGGGGGAGAGGATGAGGTGGAGAGGATGACAGAGAGGGGGAGAGGATGACAGAGAGGGGGAGAGGATGACAGAGAGGGGGAGAGGATGAGGGGGAGAGGATGACAGAGAGGGGGAGAGGATGAGGGGGAGAGGATGACAGAGAGGGGGAGAGGATGACAGAGAGGGGGGAGAGGATGAGGGAGAGAGGATGACAGAGAGGGGGAGAGGATGACAGAGAGGGGAAGAGGATGAGGGGGAGAGGATGACAGAGAGGGGGAGAGGATGAGGGGGAGAGGATGACAGAGAGGGGGAGAGGATGAGGGGGAGAGGATGACAGAGAGGGGAGAGGATGACAGAGAGGGGGAGAGGATGACAGAGAGGGGGAGAGGATGAGGGGGAGAGGATGACAGAGAGGGGGAGCGGATGAGGGGGAGAGGATGACAGAGAGGGGGGGAAGGTGACAGAGAGGGGGAGAGGATGACAGAGAGGGGGAGAGGATGAGAGAGAGGGGGAGAGTATGACAGAGAGGGGGAGAAGATGGCAGAGCGGGGGAGAGAGGATGACAGAGAGGGAGAGAGGATGAGAGAGAGGGGGAGAGAGTGACATAGAGGGTTAGAGGATGACAGAGAGAGGGAGAGGATGAGAGAGAGGGGGAGAGGATGACAGAGAGGGGGAGAGGATGACAGGGAGGGGGAGAGGATGACAGAGAGGGGGAGAGGATGAGGGAGAGAGGATGACGGAGAGGATGAGGGGGAGAGGATGACAGAGAAGGGGAGAGGATGAGGGGGAGAGGATGACAGAGAGGGGGAGAGGATGAGGTGGAGAGGATGACAGAGAGGGGGAGAGGATGACAGAGAGGGCGAGAGGATGACAGAGAGGGGGAGAGGATGAGGGGGAGAGGATGACAGAGAGGGGGAGAGGATGAGGGGGAGAGGATGACAGAGAGGGGGAGAGGATGACAGAGAGGGGGAGAGGATGAGGGAGAGAGGATGACAGAGAGGGGGAGAGGATGACAGAGGGGGGGAGAGGATGAGGGGGAGAGGATGACAGAGAGGGGGAGAGGATGACAGAGAGGGGGAGAGGATGAGGGGAGAGGATGACAGAGAGGGGGAGAGGATGAGGGGGAGAGGATGACAGAGAGGGGGAGAGGATGACAGAGAGGGGGAGAGGATGAGGGGGAGAGGATGACAGAGAGGGGAGAGGATGACAGAGAGGGGGAGAGGATGACAGAGAGGGGGAGAGGATGAGGGGGAGAGGATGACAGAGAGGGGGAGCGGATGAGGGGGAGAGGATGACAGAGAGGGGGGGAGGATGACAGAGAGGGGGAGAGGATGACAGAGAGGGGGAGAGGATGAGAGAGAGGGGGAGAGTATGACAGAGAGGGGGAGAAGATGGTAGAGAGGGAGAGAGGATGAGAGAGAGGGGGAGAGAGTGACATAGAGGGTTAGAGGATGACAGAGAGAGGGAGAGGATGAGAAGAGGGGGAGAGAGTGACAGAGAGGGGAGAGGATGACAGAGATTGGGAGAGAGGATGACAGAGAGGGTTAGAGGATGACAGAGAGGGGGAGAGGAAGACAGAGAGGGGGAGAGGATGAGAGAGAGGGGGAGAGGATGACAGAGAGGGGAAGAGGATGGGAGAGGATAAGGGGGAGCGGATGAGAGAGAGGGGGAGAGGATGAAGGGGAGAGGATGAGAGAGGGGAGAGGATGACAGATAGGGGAAGAGGATGACAGAGAGGGGGAGAGAGCATGGCAGAAAGGGAGAAAGGAGGGGGAGAGGATGACAGAGAGTGGGAGAGAGGATGACAGAGAGGGTTAGAGGATGACAGCGAGGGGGAGAATATGACAGAGAGGAGGGGAAGATGGCAGAGAGGGGGAGAGAGTGACAGAGAAGGTTAGATGATGACAGAGAGAGGGAGGGGATGACAGAGAGGGAGAGAGAATGACAGAGAGGGTTAGAGGATGACAGAGAGGGGGAGAGAGGATGACAGAGAGGGAGAGAGGATGAGGGAGAGAGGATGAGAGAGGGGGAGAGGATGACAGAGAGGGGAGAGGATGACAGAGAGGGGAGAAGATGGCAGAGAGGGAGAGAGGATGAGAGAATGACAGAGAGGGTTAGAGGATGACAGAGTGGGGGGATAGGATGACAGAGAGGGGGAAAAGATGGCAGAGAGGGGGAGAGAGTGACAGAGAAGGTTAGAGGATGACAGAGATAGGATGAGGATGACAGAGAGGGTTAGAGGATGACAGAGAGGGGGAGAGAGGATGAGAGAGAAGAGGAGAGAGTGACATAGAGGGTTAGAGGATGACAGAGAGAGGGAGAGGATGAGAGAGAGGGGGAGAGAGTGACAGAGAGGAGAGAGGATGACAGAGATTGGGAGAGAGGATGACAGAGAGGGTTAGAGGATGACAGAGAGGGGGAGAAGATGACAGAGTGGGGGAGAGGATGACAGAGAGGGGGAGAAGATGGCAGAGAGGGGGAGAGAGTGACAGAGAAGGTTAGAGGATGACAGATGGAGGGAGAGGATGACAGAGAGGGAGAGAGAATGACAGAGAGGGTTAGAGGATGACAGAGAGGGGGAGAAGATGACAGAGTGGGGGAGAGGATGACAGAGAGGGGGAGAAGATGGCAGAGAGGGGGAGAGAGTGACAGAGACGGTTAGAGGATGACAGAGGGAGGGAGAGGATGACAGAGAGGGAGAGAGAATGACAGAGAGGGTTAGAGGGTGACAGAGAGGGGGAGAGAGGATGACAGAGAGGGAGAGAGGATGAGAGAGAGGGGAAGAAGATGACAGAGAGGGGGAGAGGATGACAGAGAGGGGGATAAGATGGCAGAGAGGGGGAGATAGGATGACAGAGAGGGGGAGAGGGTGACATAGAGGGTTAGAGGATGACAGAGAGAGGGAGAGGATGACAGAGAGGGAGAGAGAATGACAGAGAGGGAGAGAGGATGACAGAGAGGGGGAGAGGATGACAGAAATGGGGAGAAGATGGCAGAGAGGGGGAGAGAGGATGACAGAGAGGGGGAGATAGTGACAGAGAGGGTTAGAGGATGACAGAGAGAGGGAGAGTATGACAGAGAGGGATAGAAGATGACAGAGAGGGGGATATAAGATAACAGAGAGGGTGAAAGAGAGGATGAGAGGATGACAGAGTGGGGGAGAGGATATAGAGAGGGGGAGAGGATGGCAGAGAGGGGGAGAGAGGATGACAGAGAGGGGGAGATAGTGACAGAGAGGGTTAGAGGATGACAGAGAGAGGGAGAGTATGACAGAGAGGGAGAGAGAATGAAAGAGAGGGTTAGAGGATGACAGAGAGGGGGAGAGAGGATGACAGAGAGGGAGAGAGGATGAGGGAGAGAGGATGAGAGAGGGGGAGAGGATGACAGAGAGGGGAGAGGATGACAGAGAGGGGGAGAAGATGGCAGAGAGGGAGAGAGGATGAGAGAATGACAGAGAGGGTTAGAGGATGACAGAGTGGGGGATAGGATGACAGAGAGGGGGAAAAGATGGCAGAGAGGGGGAGAGAGTGACAGAGAAGGTTAGAGGATGACAGAGATAGGATGAGGATGACAGAGAGGGTTAGAGGATGACAGAGAGGGGGAGAGAGGATGAGAGAGAAGAGGAGAGAGTGACATAGAGGGTTAGAGGATGACAGAGAGAGGGAGAGGATGAGAGAGAGGGGAGAGAGTGACAGAGAGGAGAGAGGATGACAGAGATTGGGAGAGAGGATGACAGAGAGGGTTAGAGGATGACAGAGAGGGGGAGAAGATGACAGAGTGGGGGAGAGGATGACAGAGAGGGGGAGAAGATGGCAGAGAGGGGGAGAGAGTGACAGAGAAGGTTAGAGGATGACAGATGGAGGGAGAGGATGACAGAGAGGGAGAGAGAATGACAGAGAGGGTTAGAGGATGACAGAGAGGGGGGAGAAGATGACAGAGTGGGGGGAGAGGATGACAGAGAGGGGGAGAAGATGGCAGAGAGGGGGAGAGAGTGACAGAGACGGTTAGAGGATGACAGAGGGAGGGAGAGGATGACAGAGAGGGAGAGAGAATGACAGAGAGGGTTAGAGGGTGACAGAGAGGGGGGAGAGAGGATGACAGAGAGGGAGAGAGGATGAGAGAGAGGGGAAGAAGATGACAGAGAGGGGGAGAGGATGACAGAGAGGGGGATAAGATGGCAGAGAGGGGGAGATAGGATGACAGAGAGGGGGGAGAGGGTGACATAGAGGGTTAGAGGATGACAGAGAGAGGGAGAGGATGACAGAGAGGGAGAGAGAATGACAGAGAGGGAGAGAGGATGACAGAGAGGGGGAGAGGATGACAGAAATGGGGAGAAGATGGCAGAGAGGGGGAGAGAGGATGACAGAGAGGGGGAGATAGTGACAGAGAGGGTTAGAGGATGACAGAGAGAGGGAGAGTATGACAGAGAGGGATAGAAGATGACAGAGAGGGGGATATAAGATAACAGAGAGGGTGAAAGAGAGGATGAGAGGATGACAGAGTGGGGGAGAGGATATAGAGAGGGGGAGAGGATGGCAGAGAGGGGGAGAGAGGATGACAGAGAGGGGGAGATAGTGACAGAGAGGGTTAGAGGATGACAGAGAGAGGGAGAGTATGACAGAGAGGGAGAGAGAATGACAGAGAGGGTTAGAGGATGACAGAGAGGGGGATAGGATGACAGAGAGGGATAGAAGATGACAGAGAGGGGGATCGGATGACAGAGGGGGAGATAGGATGACAGAGAGGGGGAGAGGATGACAGAGAGGAGGAGAGAGGATCAAGAGAGGGGGAGAGGATGACAGAGAGGGAGTGAAGATGACAGAGAGCGGGAGAGGATGACAGACAGGGGGAGACAGAGAGGGTGAGAGGGTGAAAGATTGGAGGAGAGAGGATCAATTGAGGGGGAGAGTATGTAGAGAACGGGAGAGGATGACAGAGAGGGGGAAAGGATGACAGAGAGGGGGAGAGGATGACAGAGAGGATGAGAGGATGACAGAGAGTGTGAGAGGATATAGAGAGGGGGAGAGGATGACAGAGGGGGAGATAGAATGACAGAGAGGGATAGAAAATGGCAGCCAGGGGAAAGAGTGACAGAGAAGGGGAGAGGATGACAGAGAAGGGGAGAGGATGACAGAGAGGGTGAGAGGGTGACAGAGAGGAGGAGAGGATGACAGAGAGGGTGAGAGGGTGACAGAGAGGGGGAGAGGATGACAGAGAGGGAGAGAGGATGACTTAGAGGGTTAGAGGATGACAGAGAGGGGGAGGGGATAAAAAGGGGAGAGGCTGTAATTTTAGATTACATCCAATACCACATTTAAGATTAAGATTCAACTCTAAAACTCAGAATCCCATTTATATCCACCCCATAGCCATTCAATCTTTACTTCCCATCTCAACTCCAGTCACTTCTGCCAAGAAGGGCTGAATTAAAGCAGTCAGAGATAGGCTACCTGAAGAAGCCCAGCAGGACATGGTATGAGAAGTAATCACTGTGGAATGGAAGGCTTGGTCTGAGAGAGAAAGAGGAGCAAGGGAGAGAGATAGAGGTGAGCTATACAAGTGTTTGTGGCATGTTTATAACTTTCTGCATGTTTATAACCTTATGGATGTTTATAACCTTATGGATGTTTATAACCTTATGGATGTTTATAACCTTCTGCATGTTTATAACCTTATGGATGTTTATAACCTTATGGATGTTTATAACCTTATGCATGTTTCTAACCTTATGGATGTTTATAACCTTATGGATGTTTATAACCTTGTCCTCCCGGTCATTACCATGAATACAAACATCAGCAGGTCTGGGCTCAGTAAACACTCTGGATCAAGCTCTCAGAGAGAGGAGGAGAGGATGGACATATAAGTCAGTCACCCATACAGAAAAGGAAAACAAACAAGTTCAGCCCAAAACAACCACAGCAGCAATAACATTTAGATAGCATCTATTCATGGTTCTATTTCCATCTTCCTGTCAGCACATTTCCTTCTTGTTCCAAACACATGCTTATTTTTCTTTCTTGTTTTGCTGTGTTTCTCAGAGAGCCGTTGACCGCCACAACAATGGCTGGCACAGTGGGTTCTGCCCCATGCTGCCAACACAGGGTCACAGAGACCACGGTTACCCACGGTTACCCACGTTTACCCACGGTTACCCACAGAGACCACGGTTTCCCACGGTTACATCACCAAGCCACACCTCCTTGGTGAGCCTATCAAAGTGGAATGAGATTGTCTGTAGAAAGACACTAGTCTAAGGTCTGTTTTGATAGGCTATAGAAACAGGCAACAATAAGTGGGACCTAAAATTGTTTGCTTCACTTCCCTCCATTTCTTTTGTCGGTCCAGTCCTCTTTGGTGTAGAAACTAACATCTCCTTCCTCCTTAACAATTATCTAAGTGAAGATATGACAAATTGGTCCAAAGTCAGACAGTGTAACAAACAACAAGTCCCAGCTGCTATTCGGTTCTGTGTGTGAAATCATAGAATTAGGATTGACCTAAACGCAGAGAACAATTGATACAGAGAAGATGAGAGGGAGAGAAGCAAATCCCAGACTGGGAGAGAGAGGGTGATAGAGGGGGAGAGAAAGAAAGAGAGAGAGAGAGAGAGAGAGAGAGAGAGAGAGAGAGAGAGAGAGAGAGAGAGAGAGAGAGAGAGAGAGAGAGAGAGAGAGAGAGAGAAGAGAGAGGGAGAGAGAGAGAGAGAGAGAGAGAGAGAGAGAGAGAGAGAGAGAGAGAGAGAGACAGCGAGAGAGAGAGAGAGAGAGAGAGAGAGAGAGAGAGAGAGAGAGAGAGAGAGAGAGACATAGGAGGAAAAGTGATAGAAGAATTTGGTAATGACTAATTATTAATGACTAATTATTAATGACTAATTATAACACCCTGAAACTGTGTGAAAAGTGTTAGAATCATAAGACTATAATCTGATAATATGTGTAGTTTAGTTAGAAGTACAATGAGGCAGTCAGAATATTGTGAGAACGCCGATAACTAAAAAATGCAGCCTGGTCGAGCAAGGAGTAGACTATGATAAGAATATGTGTGTGTGTGTGTGTGTGTGTGTGTGTGTGTGTGTGTGTGTGTGTGTGTATGTGATCTGATGTTCAGGAGAGCAGAGGAAAACATGAGCTAAACCCAGGTACAGTGGAAATATACAGCCTACAGAGGGGTGGGATTATTGTATGACGTGTGTGTATAAAAGATGGACTCTGAAATTGTGATAACAGAATTCTCTGGGCAGAATTCTCCGAATAAAGACCTGGCTATTGCACTGAGGCTCTGTCCGTTTCTTGAACCAAAGTCTTACAAACTTTGGGAAACGCACAGAGACACTGAAAATAGTTACAAAATAAATTATCCTAACAAAAAGAGAGGTGGCTGTGGTGGTGAGCGGTAGAGGGGTAGACTGGCTGATGTCATGTCAGTAGTCGTTACAGCCTGGAGTAAAGAGGTAGCTTTTCATTCCACAGCCTGTCTGTCAACTGACAAAACTGCTGAGGTACACTTCAAAGCAGAATGACAGCAAAGCTGATGAACTTAGAAGTGAAGGTGTGCATGTATAGTACGTGTGCGTGCACATGTGTGTGAGTGTGTGTGTGCGTGCACACGCGCGTCTAAATGATTTTGTCCCGGCCATGCGGTAAAGTTCACTACAGTAAAAGCTGCCGATGGAGCTAAATGAAACAGGAGGTTCCTTTAAACAGGTCCCATGGCAAGACAGTGGTGTGTGTTTGTTTGTCTTTTTTCAGGGTGATTGTTCTGCTAGTTCCTTGTGGTAATCACCGAACAATGCACATTTCACAGCTGCTGTAAAGGTACTGTTAACGTCTAATTAAACAAAAAATAACAACGCACTTCAATTAGACTCTTTGACGAGAATAAAACTGAATCCAGATGCTTGACTCATGGGATTATCATGTAAACTGCATCACTACCACAAGTTAACTGATAATTCGCAACATCTCAGCATCTAATATCCACATACTCATACACACATGCACTCACACACACACACCTTCTTTTCACATGTATGTTAGTGTTGTGGAGTCACTACAATGTTGTTAATCCATCCTCAGTTTTCTCTTATCACAGCCATTACACTCTGTAACTGTTTTGAAGTCACCATTGGCCTCATTGTGAATTCCCTGAGCGGTTTCCTTCCTCTCCGGCAACTGAGTTAGGAAGTGCACCTGTATCTTTGTAGTGACTGGGTGTATTGATACACCATCCAAAGTGTAATTAATAACTTCACCATGCTCAAAGGGATATTCAATGTCTGCTTCTTTTTTTTTTTTACCCATCTACTAATTTGTGCCGTTTGCAAACCATTGGAAAACCTCCCTGGTCTTTGTGGTTGAATCTGTGCTTGAAATTCACTGCTCGGCTGTAGGACGTTACAGATAATTGCACGTGTGGGGTACAGAGATGGGGTAGTCATTGAAAGATCGTGTTAAACACTATTATTGCACACAGAGTGAGTCCATGCAACTTATGTGACTTGTTACAACTCTCTCTACAGCCACTCAGTCTGATCAATCAGCTCTGGGACAACTCTCTCTACAGCCGCTCAGTCTGATCAATCAGCTCTGGGACAACTCTCTCTACAGCCGCTCAGTCTGATCAATCAGCTCTGGGACAACTCTCTCTACAGCCGCTCAGTCTGATCAATCAGCTCTGGGACAACTCTCTCTACAGCCGCTCAGTCTGATCAATCAGCTCTGGGACAACTCTCTCTACAGCCGCTCAGTCTGATCAATCAGCTCTGGGACAACTCTCTCTACAGCCGCTCAGTCTGATCAATCAGCTCTGGGACAACTCTCTCTACAGCCACTCAGTCTGATCAATCAGCTCTGGGACAACTCTCTCTACAGCCGCTCAGTCTGATCAATCAGCTCTGGGACAACTCTCTCTACAGCCGCTCAGTCTGATCAATCAGCTCTGGGACAACTCTCTCTACAGCCGCTCAGTCTGATCAATCAGCTCTGGGACAACTCTCTCTACAGCCGCTCAGTCTGATCAATCAGCTCTGGGACAACTCTCTCTACAGCCACTCAGTCTGATCAATCAGCTCTGGGACAACTCTCTCTACAGCCGCTCAGTCTGATCAATCAGCTCTGGGACAACTCTCTCTACAGCCGCTCAGTCTGATCAATCAGCTCTGGGACAACTCTCTCTACAGCCGCTCAGTCTGATCAATCAGCTCTGGGACAACTCTCTCTACAGCCGCTCAGTCTGATCAATCAGCTCTGGGACAACTCTCTCTACAGCCGCTCAGTCTGATCAATCAGCTCTGGGACAACTCTCTCTACAGCCGCTCAGTCTGATGTGATAGTATGTAAACTCTTATTCTCTTCTGAAAATAATAATGTGAGACATGATTACAGCATTAAATCAAATCATATCAAGCCTCAACCTACTTGACACATTTAAACGAAAGCCAACCTGTCTCTACCATGTGAAGTGGTGATTGTGTCAGTATGTTTAGATGCCCCAGAGAGGGGGCATACCTATGAGATCCAGGGTCTGGAGGGCCTGCAGCAGACTAATCCTAACCCTGGAGAGAGACTCTGGCTGAAGTCACAGTGCGCCTCCCAGCCAACCAACATATGCCTCCACTGTCACAATCCAGTTGAGGAGAGCTGTGTGGTCCTCTGTAGCTCAATTGGTAGAGCATGGCGCTTGTAACGCCAAGGTAGTGGGTTCGATCCCCGGGACCACCCATACACAAAAAATGTATGCACGCATGACTGTAAGTCGCTTTGGATAAAAGCGTCTGCTAAATGGCATATTATTATTATTTGGTGTGATTTGAAGGAATAGATATTATCCCTATATATATTTACTGGGAATGATTTACTGGGGCTTTACCTCTACGTATTCTGTCCATATCTATACATCAGATTCAACAAAATATGATGTGAAGCAATAGGATGGAGTGTGGACATATCTATCTGACAACACATGGTGATGGGATCACTCCACCAAGTAGCAGTATAGGATGTGTAATAACAGTATAGGATGTGTTATAGCAGTATAGGATGTGTTATAACAGTATAGGATGTGTTATAACAGTATAGGATGTGTAATAACAGTATAGGATGTGTAATAACAGTATAGGATGTGTTATAACAGTAAAGGATGTGTAATAACAGTATAGGATGTGTAATAACAGTATAGGATGTGTTATAACAGTATAGGATGTGTTATAACAGTATAGGATGTGTAATAACAGTATAGGATGTGTAATACCAGTATAGGATGTGTTATAACAGTATAGGATGTGTTATAGCAGTATATGATGTGTAACAACAGTATAGGATGTGTTATAACAGTATAAGATGTGTAATAACAGTATATGATGTGTAATAACAGTATAGGATATGTAATAACAGTATAGGATGTGTTATAGCAGTATAGGATGTGTTATAACAGTATAGGATGTGTTATAACAGTATAGGATGTGTTATAACAGTATAGGATGTGTAATAACAGTATAGGATGTGTTATAACAGTATAGGATGTGTTATAACAGACTGACTTTTTAACAGATCTGTCATGTTCTTGACCAGATACCCAAAAAAACTACTTAAGTATTACTTTAAAGTATTTTTACTTAAGTACTTTATACCACTGTGTAGAGTATAGTGACGTGGTGGTATAGTTGTGAGTGTGTATAGTCAGTGGTGGAAAAATGTTCATACTTGAGTAAAAGTAAAGATACCTTAATAGAAAATGACTCAAATAAAAGTGAAAGTCACTCAGTAAAATACTACTTGAGTAAAAGTTTTAAAGTATTTGGTTTTAAATATACTTAAGTATAAAAAGTAGTTTACATGCACTTAGGTTGGAGTCATTAAAACTTGTTTTTCAACCACTCCACAAATTTCTTGTTAACAAACTATAGTTTTGGCAAGTCGGTTAGGACATCTACTTTGTGCGTGACACAAGTAATTTTTCCAAACAGTTGTTTACAGACAGATTATTTCACTTAGAATTCACTGTATCACAATTCCAGTGGGTCAGATGTTTACCTACACTAAGTTGACTGTGCCTATAAACAGCTTGGAAAATAACAGAAAATGATGTCATGGCTTTAGAAGCTTCTGATAGGCTAATTAACATACTTTTAGTCAATTGGAGGTGTACCTATGGATGTATTTCAAGGCCTACCTTCAAACTCAGTGACTCTTTGCTTGACATCATAGGAAAATCAAAAGAAATCAGCCAAGACCTCAGAAAAAACATTGTAGACCTCCACAAGTCTGGGTCATCCTTGGGAGCAATTTCCAAACGCCTGAAGGTACCACGTTCATCTGTACAAACAATAGTATGCAAGTATAAACACCATGGGACCACGCAGCCGTCATACCGCTCAGGAAGGACACACGTTCTGTCTCCTAGAGATGAACGTACTTTGGTGCGAAAAGTGCAAGTAAATCCCAGAACAACAGCAAAGGACCTTGTGAAGATGCTGGAGGAAACAGGTACAAAAGTATCTATATCCACAGTAAAACGAGTCGTATATCGACATAACCTGAAAGGCAGCTCAGCAAGGAAAAAGCCACTGCTCCAAAACCTCCATAAAAAATGCCAGACTACGGTTTGCAACTGCACATGGCGACAAAGATCGTACTTTTTGGAGAAATGTCCTCTGGTCTGATGAAACAAAAATAGAACTGTTTGGCTATAATGACCATTGTTATATTTGGAGGAAAAAGAGGATTGCTTGCAAGCCGAAGAACACCATCCCAACCGTGAAGCACGGGGGTGGCAGCATCATGCTGTGGGGGTGCTTTGCTGCAGGAGGGACTGGTGCACTTCACAACATAGATGGCATCATGAGGAAGGACAATTATGTGGATATATTGAAGCAACATCTCAAGACATCAGTCAGGAAGTTAAAGCTTGGTCGCAAATGGGTCTTCCAAATGGGTCTTCCAAAGCTGTGGCGAAATGGCTTAAGGACAACAAAGTCAAGGTATTGGAGTGGCCATCACAAAGCCCTGACCTCAATCCTATAGAAAAGTTGTGGGCAGAACTGAAAAAGCGTGTGCGAGCAAGGAGGCCTACAAACCTGACTCAGTTACACCAGCTCTGTCAGGAGGAATGGGCCAAAATTCACCCAACTTATTGTGGGAAGCTTGTGGAAGGCTACCCGAAACGTTTGACCCAAGTTAAATAATTTAAAGGCAATGCTACCAAATACTAATTAAGTGTATGCAAACTTCTGACCCACTGGGAATGTGATAAAAGAAATAAAAGCTGAAATAAATCATTCTCTCTACTATTATTCTGACATTTCACAATAAAGTGGGGATCCTAACTGACCAAAGACAAACTAGGATTAAATGTCAGGAATTGTGAAAAACAGAGTTTAAATGTATTTGGCTAAACTGTATGTAAACTGACGACTTCAACTGTATTTAACGAATATTTTGGGTGTCAGGGATAATGTATGGAGTAAAAAGTATATAATTGTCTTTAGGAATGTAGTGAAGTAAAAGTAAAAGTTGGCAAAAAATATAAATAGTAAAGTAAAGTACAGATACCCTAAAAAAAAAAAAAAGACTTAAGTAGTACTTTAAAGTATTTTTACTGAAGTACTTTACACCACTGTGTACTTTACACCACTGTGTACTTTACACCACTATACCACAGTATAGTGATGTGGTGGTATGGCTGTGAGTGTGTCACCCCTCAGAATTAGGACACAGTGCAAGATACGGGGACTGATGGGAATGCAGTGCTATGACCAGGCCACTGCAGCCCTCAGACCAATCACAGGATAACAAGCTACATTACAATAGACAGACAGACACATGTGCACACTTGCGTGCTTGTGTGTGTGTGTCTGTGTGGAATTGCACTGTAGAGAGCGCTTCACTACTTCCATTCCACTCCTTTGCTATCCCCTCATTTGGCGCCAAACCCAGATTGCAGATTGTTTGTGTCAGCTGCTAACGTGTACAAGCATATTCCTGCTGCTAAAACAGCTATTATACAAAAGATCGCACGCAAATAGAAACGCTAACGCTGTTTATTCGAGTTTTAAGTTACATTGTACCGCCGTCCTGTAATCAACACAGTCTATTGCTTCTGGACGGACGGGAGCACAGGCGAGTCACCTGATGTCCGCATAGATCTCCACCAGGTGTGAACACTCAGTAAATTAATAACTTTACTCTTTAAATATGTGATATCATGTCTAAATACAGTATGTTGAAATATATTATGTTTTGGCCATTGATGTGATAAGGATTTATAAGTATTGACTATAGTATTGTGAGATATTAATGTTAATTGATGAAATACCTGTTTAGGTGCATTTAGGATGATCCCTGTGTTAGGGGTTGGTTTTACCATAGAAACAAGTTCTATTTCTATGGGCATCATATTAGAACCTCTTAATTTTGCTCTTTTCAGAAGAGTTTAGACTGGAGGGACATGTTGTCCCAGGAGAGTTTAGACTGGAGTGACATGTTGTCCCAGGAGAGTTTAGACTGGAGGGACATGTTGTCCCAGGAGAGTTTAGACTGGAGTGACATGTTGTCCCAGGAGAGTTTAGACTGGAGTGACATGTTGTCCCAGGAGAGTTTAGAGTGGACTGACATGTTGTCCCAGGAGAGTTTAGACTGGAGGGACATGTTGTCCCAGGAGAGTTTAGAGTGGAGGGACATGTTGTCCCAGGAGAGTTTAGAGTGGAGGGACATGTTGTCCCAGGAGAGTTTAGACTGGAGTGACATGTTGTCCCAGGAGAGTTTAGACTGGACTGACATGTTGTCCCAGGAGAGTTTAGACTGGACTGACATGTTGTCCCAGGAGAGTTTAGACTGGAGTGACATGTTGTCCCAGGAGAGTTTAGACTGGACTGACATGTTGTCCCAGGAGAGTTTAGACTGGACTGACATGTTGTCCCAGGAGAGTTTAGACTGGAGGGACATGTTGTCCCAGGAGAGTTTAGACTAGAGTGACATGTTGTCCCAGGAGAGTTTAGAGTGGACTGACATGTTGTCCCAGGAGAGTTTAGACTGGAGGGACATGTTGTCCCAGGAGAGTTTAGACTGGAGTGACATGTTGTCCCAGGAGAGTTTAGAGTGGAGGGACATGTTGTCCCAGGAGAGTTTAGAGTGGACTGACATGTTGTCCCAGGAGAGTTTAGACTGGACTGACATGTTGTCCCAGGAGAGTTTAGAGTGGAGGGACATGTTGTCCCAGGAGAGTTTAGAGTGGAGGGACATGTTGTCCCAGGAGAGTTTAGAGTGGACTGACATGTTGTCCCAGGAGAGTTTAGAGTGGAGGGACATGTTGTCCCAGGAGAGTTTAGAGTGGACTGACATGTTGTCCCAGGAGAGTTTAGACTGGACTGACATGTTGTCCCAGGAGAGTTTAGACTGGACTGACATGTTGTCCCAGGAGAGTTTAGACTGGAGTGACATGTTGTCCCAGGAGAGTTTAGACTGGACTGACATGTTGTCCCAGGGCTCTGTTTAGTTTAGACTGGACTGACATGTTGTCCCAGGAGAGTTTAGAGTGGAGTGACATGTTGTCCCAGGGCTCTGTTTAGTTTAGACTGGACTGACATGTTGTCCCAGGAGAGTTTAGACTGGACTGACATGTTGTCCCAGGAGAGTTTAGAGTGGACTGACATGTTGTCCCAGGAGAGTTTAGACTGGACTGACATGTTGTCCCAGGAGAGTTTAGACTGGACTGACATGTTGTCCCAGGAGAGTTTAGACTGGACTGACATGTTGTCCCAGGAGAGTTTAGACTGGACTGACATGTTGTCCCAGGAGAGTTTAGACTGGACTGACATGTTGTCCCAGGAGAGTTTAGAGTGGACTGACATGTTGTCCCAGGAGAGTTTAGACTGGAGGGACATGTTGTCCCAGGAGAGTTTAGACTGGACTGACATGTTGTCCCAGGAGAGTTTAGAGTGGAGGGACATGTTGTCCCAGGAGAGTTTAGAGTGGAGTGACATGTTGTCCCAGGGCTCTGTTTAGTTTAGACTGGACTGACATGTTGTCCCAGGAGAGTTTAGACTGGACTGACATGTTGTCCCAGGAGAGTTTAGAGTGGACTGACATGTTGTCCCAGGAGAGTTTAGACTGGACTGACATGTTGTCCCAGGAGAGTTTAGACTGGACTGACATGTTGTCCCAGGAGAGTTTAGACTGGACTGACATGTTGTCCCAGGAGAGTTTAGACTGGACTGACATGTTGTCCCAGGAGAGTTTAGACTGGACTGACATGTTGTCCCAGGAGAGTTTAGAGTGGACTGACATGTTGTCCCAGGAGAGTTTAGACTGGAGGGACATGTTGTCCCAGGAGAGTTTAGACTGGACTGACATGTTGTCCCAGGAGAGTTTAGAGTGGACTGACATGTTGTCCCAGGAGAGTTTAGACTGGAGGGACATGTTGTCCCAGGAGAGTTTAGACTGGAGGGACATGTTGTCCCAGGAGAGTTTAGACTGGACTGACATGTTGTCCCAGGAGAGTTTAGAGTGGACTGACATGTTGTCCCAGGAGAGTTTAGACTGGAGGGACATGTTGTCCCAGGAGAGTTTAGAGTGGAGGGACATGTTGTCCCAGGAGAGTTTAGAATGGACTGACATGTTGTCCCAGGAGAGTTTAGACTGGAGGGACATGTTGTCCCAGGAGAGTTTAGACTGGACTGACATGTTGTCCCAGGAGAGTTTAGACTGGACTGACATGTTGTCCCAGGGCTCTGTTTAGTTTAGACTGGACTGACATGTTGTCCCAGGGCTCGTAGTTTAGACTGGACTGACATGTTGTCCCAGGGCTCTTAGTTTAGACTGGACTGACATGTTGTCCCAGGGAGTTTAGAATGGACTGACATGTTGTCCCAGGAGCTCTGAGTTTAGACTGGAGTGACATGTTGTCCCAGGGCTTAGTTTAGACTGGACTGACATGTTGTCCCAGGAGAGTTTAGACTGGACTGACATGTTGTCCCAGGGCTCTGTTTAGTTTAGACTGGACTGACATGTTGTCCCAGGGCTCTGTTTAGTTTAGACTGGACTGACATGTTGTCCCAGGGCTCTGTTTAGTTTAGACTGGACTGACATGTTGTCCCAGGGCTCTGTTTAGTTTAGACTGGACTGACATGTTGTCCCAGGGCTCTGTTTAGTTTAGACTGGACTGACATGTTGTCCCAGGGCTCTGTTTAGTTTAGACTGGACTGACATGTTGTCCCAGGGCTCTGTTTAGTTTAGACTGGACTGACATGTTGTCCCAGGGCTCTGTTTAGTTTAGACTGGACTGACATGTTGTCCCAGGGCTCTCTTTAAATCAGCTGTGTGAGTTTAACTACACTTTGCCTAGTTTGAAGGCCTTTAAAACCAGAAGCTTCCGTGAATTGACCATTTAGATGACTGTTTGTTATTTTGAAACTCTGTGTTTACATGTCAGTGTTCATCAACGTCATGTAAATATCCATGGTTACAGCTAACCTTCTACACCTCCATCAATCCCACCATGTAGCACCTGAATCCATCTGACTCCTGATGCTTCGTTGACCTGTGTGTGTACATTTGACTACACTTCTGAGTACCAGAAGTCCTCACAAAAATAGTAAACCAGCTAAAATTCAGAGAAGTGAGTCCTCGCTTGTAAAAAGTATATTTTAGGTTTAGGGGTTAGAATTAGGGTTAGGGTTAGGGTTAGGGGTTAGTGGTTTGGATTAGGGTTAGGAGTTAAGTTTAGGTTTAGGGTTAGGGGTTAAGGTTAAGGTTAAGGTAAGGGTTAGGATTACGTTTACGGTTAGGTTTAGGGTTAGGGAAAATAGGATTTTGAATAAGAATCAATTGTTGGCCCTCAACAAGTCCTCACTTGTATAGTAAGACATAGCCATGTGTGTGTGTGTGTGTGTGTGTGTGTGTGTGTGTGTGTAGATGATGGCGCACAGAGAAAATTACATTACCATCGACTCTCCATTCCACACACACACACACAAACACATTCACACACATCACTATCAGGACATTGTGACCTAGACACTGGCCAGCTTCTGCCCTCTGTCTACCATCTCTCTCTCCATCTCTCTCTCCACTCCTCGCTCCATCTCTCTCTCCATCTCTCTCTCCATCTCTCTCTCCACTCCTGTCTCCATCTCTCTCTCCATCTCTCTATCATCTCTCTATCCATCTCTCTCTCCACTCCTCTCTCCACTCATCTCTCCACTCCTCTCTCCATCTCTCTATCCATCTTTCTCTCCACTCCTCTCTCCATCCCTCTCTCCATCTCTCACTCCACTCCTCTCTCCACTCCTCTCTCCATCTCTCTCCATCTCTCTCTCCACTCCTCTCTCCATCTCTCTCTCCATCTCTATATCCATCTCTCTCTCCACTCCTCTCCCCATCCCTCTCTCCATCTCTCACTCCACTCCTCTCTCCACTCCTCTCTCCACTCCTCTCTCCATCTCTCTCTCCACTCCTCTCTCCACTCCTCTCTCCACTACTCACTCCATCTCTCTCTCCATCTCTCTCTCCATCTCTCTCTCCATCTCTCTCTCCATTTCTCTCTCCATCTCTCTATCCATCTTTCTCTCCACTCCTCTTTTCATCCCTCTCTCCATCTCTCACTCCTCTCTCCATCTCTCTCTCCACTCCTCTCTCCATCTCTCTCTCCATCTCTCTCTCCATCTCTCTCTCCATCCCTCTCTCCACTCTTCTCTCCATCTCTCTCTCCATCTCTCTCTCCATCCCTCTCTCAATCTCTCTCTCCACTCCTCTCTCCATCTCTCTCTCCACTCCTCTCTCCATCTCTCTCCACTCCTCTCTCCATCTCTCTCTCCACTCCTCTATCCATCTCTCTCTCCACTCCTCTCTCCATCTCTCTCTCCATCTCTCTCTCC
>NC_059197.1:36145619-36168119 GCF_020615455.1 Coregonus clupeaformis
CCACTTTCGCACGGCATGTGCGGGGCGTTGGCACAGGACGCACTGGGCTGTGAAGACGCACTGGCGACACAGTGAGTATCGCCGCATAACTTGGTTCCTCAATGAACACACACTCCTTACAGCGAGTGTGGGTAGTTGGCTCTGGTCTGCCCCCTGGCTCCGCCAACCACCCTGTGCGCCCCCCCCACCCCACATTTTTTTATTGGGGCTGTCTCTCGGGCTTCATTCGTCGTCAGCGTCGCCGTTGATCCGGACTCCAGCCCTCCTCCATTACCTCACCGTAACGGACGGATTCCTCCTCGCTAACATCTACCAATGTTGCTTCCCGCTGGGCACGCTGCTTGGTCCGTTGGTGGTGGGATTTTCTGTCACGTTTGTTGAATACAGGATTGGACCAAGGTGCAGCGTGGTATGCGTACATGATCGTTTATTCATTAAACACCGACAGAACAACAAAAGCAACGTAACGTGAAGTTCTACAGGCTAAACATCAAACAAGCCAAACACACAGAAACAAGATCCCACAACATAGGTAGGCAACATGGCTGCCTAAGTATGATCCCCAATCAGAGACAACAATCGACAGCTGCCTCTGATTGGGAACCAAACCCGGCCAACATAGAACTACAAAAACTAGATCTACACATAGAAATTCACACCCTGAACTAACCAACTAAAGAAAACCGGGCTCTCAAGGCCAGGGCGTGACACATACACTCAATTATTGTTTGGTAGCATTGCCTTTAAATTGTTTAACTTTGGTCAAACGTTTCGGGTAGCCTTGCACAAGCTTCCCACAATAAGTTGGGTGAAATTTGGCCCATTCCTCCTGACACAGCTGGTGTAACTGAGTCAGGTTTGTAGGCCTCCTTGCTCGCACACGCTTTTTCAGTTCTGCCCACAAATGATCTATAGGATTGAGGCCATGGCTTTGTGATGGCCACTTCAATACCTTGACTTTGTTGTCTTTAAGCCATTTTGCAACAGCTTGGGGTCATTGTCCATTTGGAAGGCCCATTTGCGACCAAGCTTTAACTTCCTGACTGATGTCTTGAGATGTTGCTTCAATATATCCACATAATTTTCCTTCCTCATGATGCCATCTATTTTGTGAAGTGCACCAGTTATATTTTTGTATCATCAGACTAGAGGGCATTTCTCCAAAAAGTACGATCTTTGTCCCCATGTGCTGTTGCCAACCGTAGTCTGGCTTTTTAATGGCGGTTTTGGAGCAGTGGCTTCTTCCTTGCTGAGCAGCCTTTCAGGTTATGTTGATATAGGACTCGTTTTACTGTGGATATAGATACTTTTGTACCTGTTTCCTCCAGCATCTTCACATGGTCCTTTGCTGTTGTTCTGGGATTGATTTGCACTTTTCGCACCAAAGTACGTTCATCTCTAGGAGACAGAACGCGTCTCCTTCCTGAGCGGTACGATGGCTGCGTGGTCCCATGGTGTTTAAACTTGCGTACTATTGTTTGTACAGATGAACGTGGTACCTTCAGGCGTTTGGAAATTGCTCCCAAGGATGAACCAGACTTATGGAGGTCTACAGTTTTTATTCTGAGGTCTTGGCTGATTTCTTTTGATTTTCCCATGATGTCAAGCAAAGAGGCACTGAGTTTGAAGGTAGGCCTTGAAATACATCCACAGTTACACCTCCAATTGACTCAAATTATGTCAATTAGCCTATCAGAAGCTTTTAAAGCCATGACATCATTTTCTGGAATTTTCCAAGCTGTTTAAAGGCACAGTCAACTTAGCGTATGTGAATTTCTGACCCACTGTAATTGCGATACAGCGAATTATAAGTGAAATAATCTGTCTGTAAACAATTGTTGGAAAAATGACTTGTGTCATGCACAAAGTAGATGTCCTAACTGACTTGCCAAAACTATAGTTTGTTAACAAGACATTTGTGGAGTGGTTGAAAAACAAGTTTTAATGACTCCAATCTAAGTGTATGAAAATTCCGACTTCAACTGTACGCTGTTTCCAAAACGTTACAGTGAAGTTGTCTGAGAGGGATTGAATTTGGTGTTGCCTAATTATTTTTTGGTAGGTTTCCACACTGCTTTCCTTCCATCTATAGCATATCTTAATATTATTCAGTTCCTTTGGCTTTGATGACTTATGATTGAGTATTGCTCTGTTCAAGTAGACTGTGATTTTTGCTGTGGTCTGACAGGGGTGTCAGTGGGCTGACTGTGAACGCTGTGAGAGACTCTGGGTTGAGGTCAGTGATAAAATAGTCTACAGTACTACTGCCAAGAGATGAGCTATAGTACCTACCGTAGGACCACCATTCTAACATACCGTTGACTATGTACATACCCAGCGTGCGACAGAGCTGCAGGAGTTGTGACCCATTTTTGTTGGTCATGTTGTCGCAGTTGTGCCTAGGGGGGCATATGGGGGAGGGAATGCTGTCACCTCCAGGTATGTGTTTGTCTCTCTCTCTCTCTCTTGCTCTCTCTATCTCTCTCTCTCTTTCTCTTTCTCTCTCTCTTGCTCTCTCTCTCTGTCTTTGTCTCTCTCTCTTTCTTTCTTGCTCTCACTTTCTCTCTCTCTTTCTCTGTCTGCCTCTCTGTCTGTCTGTCTGTCTGTCTGTCTGTCTGTCTGTCTGTCTGTCTGTCTGTCTGTCTCTCTCTCTCTCTCTCTCTCTCTCTCTCTCTCTCTCTCTCTCTCTCTCTCTCTCTCTCTCTCTCTCTCTCTCTCTCTCTCTCTCTCTCTCTCTCTCTCTCTCTCTCTCTCTCTCTCTCTCTCTCTCTCTCTCTCTCTCTCTCTTTATGAAACTGTGATAGACCTGGTCCTCCTCTGTGTTAGGGCTTCTTTGGGCTCAAGTTTTTTTCAGTTGTCACTTTGGGACATTAGGAAACACATGGCTTTAGAATGAGAGTCCATGACGTGACAACATGTGCCCATGCAGTGTTTAATATCTCCCTCAGTAATGCAAGATGTCTTCTGAGAATGTTGTTGTTCTGTCCATAGCACATTGTAGCTGACAAACTGTTGCCCAACACTGCCTCCCCATTGTTAGACTGTGCAATTCCACTGCTACATGACTTTCCACCAGAAGGGATCTCTCCCACAGTCGCGTACAGATGTAAGGGAGGTACTGTACCAGTCAAAAGTTTGGACACACCTACTCATTCCAGGGTTTTTCTTTATTTTTACCATTTTCTACATTGTAGAATAATAGGGAAGATATCAAAATGATGAAATAGCACATATGGAATCATGTAGTAACCACAAAAGTGTTAAACAAATCAAAATATATGTTATATCTGAGATTCTTCAAGTAGCCACCCTTTGCCTTGATGACAGCTTTACACACTCTTGGCATTCTCTCAACCAGCTCATGAGGTAGTCACCTGGAATGCATTTCAATTAACAGGTGTGCCTTTTTAAAAGTGAATTTGTGGAATTTCTTTCCTTCTTAATGCGTTTGAACCAATCAGTTGGGTTGTGACAAGGTAGGGGGGGTATACAGAAGATAGCCCTATTTGGTAAAAGACCAAGTCCATATTATGGCAAGAACATATCAAATAAGCAAAGAGAAACGACAGTCCATCATTACTTTAAGACATGAAGGTCAGTCAATACGGAAAATTCCGTATTGTGCAGTCGCAAAAAACCATCAAGCGCTATGATGAAACTGGCTCTCATGAGAACCGCCACAGGAATGGAAGACCCAGAGTTACCTCTGCTGCAGAGGATAAGTTCATTAGAGTTACCAGCCTCAGAAATTGCAGCCCAAATAAATGCTTCACATAGTTGAAGTAACAGACACATCTCAACATCAACTGTTCAGAGGAGAGTGTGTGAATCAGGCCTTCATGGTCGAATTGCTGCAAAGAAACCAATACTAAAGGACACCAATAAGAAGAAGAGACCTGCTTGGGCCAAGAAACACGAGCAATGGACATTAGACCGGTGGAAATGTGTCGTTTGGTCTGGAGTCCAAATTGGAGATTTTTTGGTTCCAACCACCGTGTCTTTGTGAGACGCGGTGTCGGTGAACGGATGATTTCCGCATGTGTAGTTCACACCGTAAAGCATGGAGGAGGAGGTGTTATGGTGTGGGGTGCTTTGCTGGTGACACTGTCTGTGATTTATTTAGAATTCAAGCCACACCTAACCAGCATTGCTACCACAGCATTTTGCAGCGATACGCCATCCCATCTGTTTGGGCTTAGTGGGACTATCAGTTGATTGTCAACAGGACAATGACCCAACACACCTCCAGGCTGTGTAAGGGCTATTTTACCAAGAAGGAGAGTGATGGAGTGCTGCATTAGATGACCTGGCCTCCACAATCACCCGACCTCAACCCAACTGAGATGGTTTGGGATGAGTCGGACCGCAGAGTGAAGCACAAGGAGCCAACAAGTGCTCAGCATATGTGGGAACTCCTTCAAGACTTTTGGAAAAGCATTCCAGGTGAAGCTGGTTGAGAGAATGCCAAGAGTGTGCAAAGCTGTCATCAAGGCAAAGGGTGGCTATTTGAAGAATCTAAAATATAAAATATATTTTGATTTGTTCAACACTTTCTTGGTTACTACATGATTCCATTTGTGTTATTTCACGGTGTTGATGTCTTCACTATTATTCTACAATGTAGAAAATAGTACAAATAAAGAAAAACCCTTGAATGAGTAGGTGTGTCCAAACATTTGACTGGTAGTGTAGGTGGTAGTGGTGGTTGTGTGTGCTTGTTTGTGTGTGTGCAGATGTGTGTGTGTATTCAGATGTGTATGTGTTCAAATGTGTGTGTCTGTGCAGATGTGTGTGTGTTCAGACGTGTGTGTGTGTGTGCAGATGTGTGTGTGTCTGTGCAGACGTGTGTTTGTGTGCGTGTCTGTGTGTGTGTGTGCTTGTGCGTGCGTGCATTTGTGTGTGTGTGTGTGTGTGTGTGTGTGTTTGCGTTTGGGGTTTTGATCAGATCAGATGGAACTCAAAACATCTCGGGAGAAATGCACACCCTATTTTGCTTTTCTTGACAGTAACTCAATAGAACATCCATCCCACGTTGGACAATTGTGAAGACTTAGAGCATAACTTGTGGAGATGGTTTGGATTGTGAAGCTCACAGCTTGCAAAAATGCTCTTAAAGCACCATATTAACTTGTTATTATGGCCCGTTGCACTGAACCCACACCCTCTGCAAAAACCCCTAGTAAAGTGTTTCATAATGTGGGCTATTTTTTTTTTTTTTGTCATTTAGCAGACGCTCTTATCCAGAGCGACTTACAGGAGCAATTCGGGTTAAGTGCCTTGCTCAAGGGCACATCGACAGATTTTTCACCTAGTCGGCTCAGGGATTAGAACCAGCGACCTTTCGGTTACTGGCACAACGCTCTTACCCACTAAGCTACCTGCCGCCCTATTGAACGCAGACCAGAAAATCTGATTTCCTGAGCTGGGGACCGGTTTCCCGATAGCGATGGGCTTACGAGTGTTTTAATGACGCATCTTTCCTACAAGGAAGATGTAACATGCGTTTCGCAACACACCCAGAGAGAACGTTCACTAAGTACGTCGTTGGAGCGTGTGTTGATGCTGATAGGATTGAAAGAAAAGACAGCGCTGCTCTCGGATCAGCTTTCTCCATTCAAATCTTACCGTAACGTTATAATTATTAGACAATACTGATGACGGGTCAGCTCTTAGAGAGATATTATCACCTATGGCTGCAAATACTGAGGTCCTATATTCTAACGCTCTATAATAATGTATTCAATCAAGATCAGTGTTAGGGTACACATTATAAAACATATTGATGGAGGAAAAAAATTTGACGGTAGACAAATATTTACATTGACATTTTAGTCATTTAGCAGACGCTCTTATCCAGAGCGACTTACAGTTAGTGAGTGCATACATTTTCATACTAGCCCCCCTGTGGGAAACAAACGAACCCACAACCCTGGCGTTGCAAGCGCCATGCTCTACCAACTGAGCTACAGGGGACAGAGCAAAATAAAACTCAATTGAATGAACATGAAATTGATTTCAATATAATTTACATAATAATATACTGTAGGCTATTTATCTTTTAATGCAGTCATCTCGGTTTTCATTTGATGCATATTTTTATCCTTCGCTTGTTTGTAATAATACTGAAGTTATCGGCGGTCACGGAGATGAACACTGTGATTCTATGTTTAGCGGAGATCTCCTGTGTATAAAGTGATGCAGAAGGGCAAAAAAACATCTAACGAAGCACTTAGCTGTTCTACCATTGGTCTGAGGCAGGCGTTAGATTACGAGCGTTTTCAAGTGCAACGTTAATAACGTCTGTCTGTTGTCACTCAAACACAGAGGTGAGGATTCAGTGAGGCCTCCTTATCCTTTTGGACGGACACACACACACACACTCTCACTCTCTCTCACACACACACACACACACACACACACACACACACACACACACACACACACACACACACACACACACACACACACACACACACTCACACACACTCACACACATACACACACACACTGTCACACACACACACACACGCACACACGCACACACACACACACGCACACACGCACACACACACATACACACACACACACAGACACACAGACACACACTCACACAGACACACACAGACACACACACTCACACACACTCACACACAGACACACACAGACACACACTCACACACAGACACACGCACACACGCACACACGCACACACACACATACACACACACACACAGACACACAGACACACACTCACACAGACACACACAGACACACACACTCACACACACTCACACACAGACACACACAGACACACACTCACACACAGACACAGACAGACACACACACTCACACACACACAGACACACACTCACACTCACACTCACACACGCTCACACTCACACACACACACACACTCACACACACACACGCTCACACTCACACACACACACATCTCGTCTTTCATCTCTCTGTTTTTCCACTGCTTTCTGTTTTGAGGGGTATTGAAACACCAACCCTACATCATCTCTAGAAAGCTAATAAAATAGCAGAAAATATAAACCATCTCTCTCTCCCACGGCAGTAAAATAAAATCTACCAGCATTCCGGCTCGGCTTCAACTCCTTATTTCCCCCATCAGAGAAAATGCAGTTGGTCTAATTGACGGTGCATTGAAAACACATCATTCACTGGGATGATGACTTTTCAATGCAATTCAATTTTGTTAATACTTTTCACTTGTTGTTGCTACCAAGCAAATGCCCTTAACAAAGAAAGAACGTTTTAGAAGATGATTAAACATTATGTCATCGTTGATACCGTCATGGTGGAGTATTGGATTGATTTGAATTCATGCTATGGTTAATCTTTTCATTCAAAATAAATTTGAGATGCATGACGAAAATTCCACCCCTCCAGGTTTGATCCTTCACAACCTGGCCCATCTAAATGCATCATGATGTTCTGTGAATGCATACTGACCACCTTACACATTCACGCTCAGCCCTGCCAACAACACAACCGCCGGTTATAGAACTGTACATTCACATTTACATTTTTAGTCATTTAGCAGACGCTCTTATCCAGAGTGCATACATTTTTTATTATTTTTTATTTTTTCATACTGGCCCCCCCCCGTGGGAAACCCTGCCGTTGCAAGTGCCAGGCTCTACCAATTGAGCTACATGGGGCCACATACCACTGTCCTCCCTCACAGCCGTGACAAATCAATCTTTCTTTCACAACACTGTGTATAATCATGATTTTGCTTACAATGATCATCCCTCCATCTCCAGAAAGTTGGAAGGATGAACTCCTGTGTTGTGTTGCCAAACCCCATGTTGAGTTGAGTTACTGTGTCAGTTCTGGCTGTGGTGGTTTAGCTGTGCAGTTCTCTAATCAAAGCCATTGAATGGAGAGAGGCAGAACCCAGCGTGGATCCTTTCTCTCATGTATTCAGCCCCAGTGGCATTTTTCCTATTTTGTTGCATTACAACCTGTAATTTAAATTGATTTTTATTTGGATTTCATGTAATGGACATACACAAAATAGTCCAAATTGGTGAAGTGAAATGAAAAAAATAACCTGTTTCAAAAGATTATAAAAAATAAATAACGGAAAAGTGGTGCATGCATATGAAGCCCCTAAATAAGATCTGGTGCAACCAATTACCTTCAGAAGTCACATAATTAGTTAAATAAATTCCACCTGTGGGCAATCTAAGTGTCACATGATCTCAGTATATATACACCTGTTCTGAAAGGCCCCAGAGTCTGCAACACCACTAAGCAAGGGGCACCACCAAGCAAGCGGCACCATGAAGACCAAGGAGCTCTCCAAACAGGTCAGGGACAAAGTTGCAATTCTATAACAAACATTTGGCAAGACACAACATACAATTCTCTACCTTTGGCACAATCTTCACAACTAAAATATATTGTGTGCAAATGAAAAGCAACACTGTTCAACAAGCTAAGCTCAATTACCAATTGGTCACTTTCACTCTTCACATGTGCAAACACTAATTGCGTAAATGTTCACTTTGTAATCATATCTTTGGTATGGATAAAAAGGTCACAGGGGAGTACTCGTCAGAGAGAGGTCAAGGTAGAGGTGGGGGTAAAGGTAAAGGTGGAGGTGGGGGTGGAGATGGAGGTGGAGGTGATCAAATTGTATTTGTCACATACACGTGTTTAGCAGATGTTATTGCGGGTGCAGCAAAATGCTTCTGCTTCTAGCTCAGACAGTGCAGTAATATCTAACAAGTAATATCTAACAATTTCATAACATATACCCAATACACACAAATCTAAGTAAGGAATGGAATTAAGAATACATACAGTTGAAGTTTACATTCTACTTTGTGCATGACACATGTCATTTTTCCAACAATTGTTTACAGACAGATTATTTCACTTATAATTCATTGTATCACAATTCCAGTGGGTCAGAAGTTTACATACACTAAGTTGACTGTGCCTTTAAACAGCTTGGAAAATTCCAGAAAATTATGTCATGGCTTTAGAAGCTTCTGTTAGGCTAATTGACATCATTTGAGTCAATTGGAGGTGTACCTGTGGATGGAAAAATCTAAAGAAATCAGCCAAGACCTCAAAAAAAATGTGTAGACCTCCACAAGTCTGGTTCATCCTTGGGAGCAATTTCCAAATGCCTGAAGGTACCACGTTCATCTGTACAAACAATAGTACGCAAGTATAAACACCATGGGACCATGCAGCCGTCGTACCGCTCAGGAAGGAGACGCGTTCTGTCTCCTAGAGATGAACGTACTTTGGTGCGAAAAGTGCAAATCAATCCCAGAACAACACAAAGGACCTTGTGAAGATGCTGGAGGGAACGGGTACATAAGTATCTATATCCACAGTAAAACAAGTCCTATATCGACATAACCTGAAAGGCAGCTCAGCAAGGAAGAAGCCACTGCTAAAAAACAGCCATAAAAAAGCCAGACTACGGTTTACAATTGCACATGGGGACAAAGATCGTAATTTTTGGAGAAATGTCCTCTGGTCTTATGCAACAAAAATAGAACTGTTTGGCCATAATGACCATCGTTATATTTGGAGGAAAAAGGAAGTTTCTTGCAAGCCGAAGAACACCATCCCAACCGTGAAGCACAGGGGTGGCAGCATCATGCTGTGGGGGTGCTTTGCTGCAGGAGGGACTGGTACACTTCACAAAATAGATGGCATCATGAGGAAGGAAAATTATGTGGATATATTGAAGCAACATCTCAAGACATCAGTCAGGAAGTTAAAGCTTGGTCGCAAATGGGTCTTCCAAATGGACAATGACCCCAAGCATACTTCCAAAGTTGTGGCATAATGGATTAAGGACAACAAAGTCAAGGTATTGGAGTGGACATCACAATGCCCTGACCTCAATCCTATAGAACAGAACTGAAAAAGCATGTGCGAGCAAGGAGGCCTACAAACCTGACTCAGTTACACCAGCTATGTCAGGAGGAATGGGCCAAAATTCACCCAATTTATTGTGGAAAGCTTGTGGAAGGCTACCAGAAATGTTTGACCCAAGTTAAATAATTTAAAGGCAATGCTACCAAATACTGATTGAGTGTATGTAAACTTCCGACCCACTGGGAATGTGATGAAAGAAATAAAAGCTGAAATAAATAATTCTCTCTACTATTATTCTGACATTTCACTTTCTTAAAAGAAAGTGGTGATCCTAACTGACCTAAGACAGGGAATTTTTGCTAGGATTAAATGTCAGGAATTGTGAAAAACTGAGTATAAATGTATTTGGCTAAGGTGTATGTAAACTTCCGACTTTAACTGTTATAGGATGAGCAATGACAGAGCGGCATGGACTAAGATATTATAGAATACAGTATACACATATGAGATGAGCAATGCAAGATATGTAAACATTATTAAAGTGACTAGTGTTCCATTTCTTAAAGTGGCCAGTGATTTCAATAGGCAGCAGCAGCCTCTAATGTGCTAGTGATGGCTATTTAACAGTCTGATGGCCTTGAGATAGAAGCTGTTTTTCAGTCTCTCGGTCCCAGCTTTAATGCACCTGTACTGACCTCGCCTTCTGGATGATAGCGGGGTGAACAGGCAGTGGCTCGGTTGGTTGATGTTCTTGATGATCTTTTTGGCCTTCCTGTGACATCGGGTGCTGTAGGTGTCCTGGAGGGCGGGTAGTTTGCCCCCGGTAATGCGTTCGGCAGACCGCACCACCATCTGGAGAGCCCTGCGGTTGCGGGCGGTGCAGTTACCGTACCAGGCGGTGATACAGCCCGACAGGATGCTCTCAATTGTGCATCTGCTAAAGTTTGTGAGGGTTTTAGGTGTCAAGCCAAATTTCTTCAGCCTCCTGAGGTTGAAGAGGCTCTGTTGCGTCTTCTTCGCCACACTGTCTGCGTGGGCGGACCATTTCAATTTGTCAGTGATGTGTACGTCAAGGAACTTGAAGCTTTCCACCTTCTCCATTGAGGTCCCATCGATGTGGATAGGGGTGTGCACCCTCTGCTGTTTCCTGAAGTCCACGATCATCTCCTTTGTTTTTTTGACGTTGAGTGAGAGGTTATTATCCTGGCACCGCACTCCCAGAGTCTCATCATTGGTAATCAAGCCTACTACTGTTGTGTCGTATGCAAACTTGATGATTGAGTTGGAGGCGTGCTTGGCCACGCAGTCATGGGTGAACAGGGAGTACAGGAGGGTGCTGAGCATGCACCCTTGAGGGGCCCCAGTGTTGAGGATCAGCAAAGTGGGAATGTTGTTTCCTACATTCACCACCTGGGGGCGGCCCATCAGGAAGTCCAGGACCCAGTTGCACAGGGCGGGGTTCAGACCCATGGCCTCGAGCTTAATGATGAGCTTGGAGGGTACTATGGTGTTGAATGCTGAGCTATAGTCTATGAACAGCATTTTTACATAGGTATTCCTTTTGTCCAGATGGGATACATCAAGGTGCAGTGTGATGGCGATTGCATCGTCTGTTGATCTATTGGGGCGGTAAGCAAATTGAAGTGGGTCTAGGGTGACAGGTAAGCTAGAGGTGATATGATCCTTCACTGGTCTCTCAAAGCACTTCATGATGACAGAGGTGAGTGCTACGGGGCGATAGTCATTTAGTTCAGTTACCTTTGCTTTCTTGTGTACAGGAACAATGGTGGCCATCTTGAAGCATGTGGGGACAGCAGATTGGGATAGGGAGAGATTGAATATGTCCGTAAACACACCAGCCAGCTGGTCTGCGCATGCTCTGAGGACGCGGCTAGGGATGCCGTCTGGGCCGGCAGCCTTGCAGGGGTTAACATGCTTAAATGTCTTACTCATGTCGGCCACGGAGAAGGAGAGACCACAGTCCTTGGTAGTGGGCCGCATCGGTGGCACTGGGTTAACCTCAAAGCGGGCGAAGAATGCGTTTAGCTTAGTGGTTAAGAGCATTGTGCCAGTAACCGAAATGTCGCTGGTTCTAATCCTTGAGCCGACTAGGTGAAAAATCTGTCGATGTGCCCTTGAGCAAGGCACTTAACCCTAATTGCTCCTGTAAGTCGCTCTGGATAAGAGCGTCTGCTAAATTACAAAAAATGTAAATGTAGCTTGTCCGAAAGCAAGATGTCGGTGACGTGGCTGGTTTTCCTTTTGTATTCCGTGATTGTCTGTAGACCCTGCCACATACGTCTCGTGTCTGAGCCGTTGAATTGCGTCTCCACTTTGTCTCTATACTGATGTTTTGCCTGTTTAATTGCCTTGCGGAGTGAGTAGCTACACTGTTTGTATTCTGCCATATTCCCAGTCACCTTGCCATGGTTAAATGCAGTGGTTCGTGCTTTCAGTTTTGCGTGAATGCTGCCATCTATCCACGGTTTCTGGTTAAGGTAGGTTTTAATAGTCACAGTGGGCACAACATCTCCTATACCCTTCCTGATAAACTCAGTCACCGTTTTAGTGTATTAGTCTAAATTATTTTCGCAAGCTACCCGGAACATATCCAAGTCCACTTGATCAAAACAATCTTGAAGCGTGGATTCCAATTGGTCAGACCAGTGTTGAATAGTCCTTAGCACGGGTACTTCCTGTTTGAGTTTCTGCCTATAAGAAGGGAGGAGCAAAATGGAGTTGTGGTCAGATTTGCCGAAAGGAGGGCGGGGGAGGGCCTTATAACCATCCCGGAAGTTCGAATAGCAATGGTCGAGGATTTTAGCAGCCCGTGTACAACAGTCGATATGTTGATAGAACTTCGGCAGCCTAGTCCTCAAATTTGCTTTGTTAATATGCCCGGCTACAATACATGCAACCCCAGGATATGTTGTTTCCAGTTTGCATAAAGTCCAGTGAAGTTCTTTGAGGGCCGTCGTGGTATCGGTTTGAGGGGGGATATACATGGCCGTGACTATAACCGAATAAAATTATCTTGGGAGATAATACGGTCTGCATTTGATTGTGGTATATTCTAGGTCGGGTGAACAACAGGACTTGAGTTCCTGTATGTTCCTGCAATTACACCATAAGTCGTTAATCATGAGAAACACACACCTCCGCCCTTCTGCTTCCCAGAGAGAGATATTTATTTCTGTCTGCACGATGAACTGAGAACCCATCTGGCTGGACCGATTTCAACAGAATATCCAGAGAGAGCCATGTTTCCGTGAAACAAAGTATGTTACAGGCCCTGATGTCTCTCTGGAAATAAATCCTTGCCCATCCATCATCCGGATGTTCCAAAATGAGAATAGGTATGTACTGCAGACATTGGACCGTTCTACTACTTCTACTACTTGACAGTAGTACTACATAAAGCACAGTAAAGACTGTAGATTCCAATACATACTGTAAGGGGAAACAAAGTCAAGGTTTAATGTATTACTGTACGTATGAAATTGGGAGCTATACTACTTTGTAACATGTGTATCTTGTACACTGTGTTACTGTAGTGTCTACTGTACTGTGTGCTATTTTGTTATTGTAGAACTGGAAGACGACCACCACGTGGTGGTGGAACGCGTCTATTTACAGACCAACAGGAGGCTGCCATTGTGCAAATGGTAGTTGAAAATAATGCCATGAGACTGCAGGAAATCTAACAACGGATTATTGAAAACCCTGCCATCTTTCATAACATCCTTAAGAAACACCATCTCCGGATGAAACAAATCTACACAGTCCCATTTGAAAGGAATTCCCAAAGAGTGAAGGATAAATGGTACGAATATGTGCAAGTAAGTAATGTATTAATATTACACTCTTGAAACATTAGAGACTCATCGATGTTGCCAGTGAACTTTACTATAAAGCAATAACAGTATTTACTGTCATTTTCAGAGAATCATGTAGTTGGTCCCATCCCCCAGCAACTCATATTCATAGATGAGGCTGGATTCAATGTAGCGAAGATGAGGAGGAGAGGAAGGAACATCATTGGTCAACGCGCCGTCATTGAGGTACCTGGTCAGCGCGGGGGAAATGTCACCATGTGAGCAGCTATGAGCCACAATGGGGTCCTCCACCGCCATGCCACCCTTGGACCATACAACACCCCCATCTTCATTTCCTGAAAACCTTACAAGACAATCTTTTTCAGCCAGAGCAGAGAGGGCCAGGTGATCCTGAGCAGCAAATGTACAGTATGTTCTAATTTGGGACGACGTGAGTTTCCATCGTGCTGCTCAGGTCCGCAGTTGGTTCCATTACCATCCCAGGTTTACAATTCTCTATCTCCCACCGTATTCCCCATTTGTCAACCCCATTGAGGAGTTGTTTTCAGCATGGCGGTGGAAGGTGTGTGATCGCAAACCCCATGAACGTATGGCCCTTCTCCAGGAAATGGTGGAGGCCTGTGGTGACGTTCCAGCTGAGTGCTGTCAGGGGTGGATGCGTCATGCCAGAACATATTTCCCCCGCTGTCTGGCCAAGGACAATATCGCCTGTGATGTTGATGATAAATATGTGTCCGGACCAAAACAACAGACATGACTGATTTTGTTTTCGCAATGGAGTTTTTGTTTCTTGACTTTTGATTGAGATTTTACTGTACTTTGACAGTTTCTTTATCTACATTCAGTACAGTAGTACAAATAGGACTATTTTTCTTCCTTTGCATATGCAAAATATATTTACTGTATGTTTGCATTTGTACTGTATGTGTGCTTACAGTATGCTGTTTGACATGTATTGAGTCATGTTGAAATATAACATTAAAAATGTTGCATTTGTGTTCCTTTCTTGTATGACTACACACAAACAATATACAGTATTACAACAAACTCTTATTATTTACACTGAAATAGGTTCTGATAGTAGTGTTTTGAACATGTCACATTAGTGTGATCTCGGTTGTCACTAAGTTAGAGTCATTTGATATGCGTGTGTCACATTTGTATGCAGAGTTTCATTTTGAGCAGGAAGTACATGATTCTGATAGCTGTGTTTCGTTTTGCAAGATGTCTGTGGGGTTTGGGGGAAATTGGCTAACTGTTTTGTTTTTAGAGTTTTGAATTCCTGAGATGTGGTTTCAGCCCATGTGTGTTAACAATTGTGAAAAACTGTAATATAAGGAATTTGAAGTAATTTATACTTTTACTTTTGATACTTAAGTATATTTTAGCAATTACATTAACTTTTTGATACTTACATATATTTCAAACTAAATACTTTTAGACTTTTACTCAAGTTTTATTCTACTGGGTGAATTTCACTTTTACTTGAGTCATTTTCTATCAAGGTATCTTTACTTTTACTCAAGTATGACAATTGGGTACTTTTTCCACCACTGTGTATACATAATTGTGTACTGCACAAGAAGAAATACATTTTCTCTTCTCCGTAAAAGTCAACACACAGCCCGTGCTTCTTTAAACAACATGTCCATACTTCTTTAAACAACCTGTCCATGCTTCTTTAAACAACATGTCCATACTTCTTTAAACAACCTGTCCATACTTCTTTAAACAACCTGTCCATGCTTCTTTAAACAACCTGTCCATACTTCTTTAAACAACCTGTCCATGCTTCTTTAAACAACCTGCCCGTGCTTCTTTAAACAACCTGTCCATGCTTCTTTAAACAACCTGTCCATACTTCTTTAAACAACCTGTCCATACTTCTTTAAACAACCTGTCCATACTTCTTTAAACAACCTGTCCATGCTTCTTTAAACAACCTGTCCATGCTTCTTTAAACAACCTGTCCATGCTTCTTTAAACAACCTGTCCATGCTTCTTTAAACAACCTGTCCATGCTTCTTCAAACAACCTGTCCATGCTTCTTTAAACAGCCCAATGAAGAAGGAAAATAAGTTGGTTGCAGAATATCACAGAATCAATAAACCAGTCACTCATTGCTCCAGAGTAATCTGTATGAGTCATTGTTTGAAAACAGGGAGTATTTGGGAAGTTGTGTCTGGAGATAGCTCCATTCTGCACCTGTTTGCTCAAAGTACAGTTTACTTGGAGACTAGATTAGAACTGTGAAAACAGGATGGATTTATTTTCAAAGCCTTGGTCTCCAATAGAATATGTCTTTATGGTGTTGAAAGGTTCTCGTGAAACCTGAGCGATGTATATCTTTGAATCCTGATGGGAAAACATTTTTAACACAGACCCAGTCAGTAGACAGAATGGATGAATATCAAGATATGTCTCCAGAATGAGTATGTGAAGTTTTAGAGGAGTTGGTGTGTGTGTGTGTGTGTGTGAGTGTGTGTGTGTGTGTGTGTGTTTGTGTGTGTGTGTGTGTGTGTGTGCGCACGCTTGCAGGCCTGTGTGTTTGTGTGTGTGTGTACTGTATACTACCGGTCAAAACTTTTAGAACACCTACTCATTCAAGGGTTTTTCTTTATTTTTACTATTTTCTACATTGTAGAATAATAGTGAAGACATCAAAACTATGAAATAACACATATGGAATCATGTAGTAACCAAAAGATTAAACAAATCAAAATATATATTTTATATTTGAGATTCTTCAAATAGCCACCCTTTGCCTTGATGACAGCTTTGCACACTCTTGGCATTCTTTCAACCAGCTTCACCTGGAATGCTTTTCCAACAGTCTTGAAGGAGTTCCCATATATGCTTAGTAGTGGTTTCTTTGCAGCAATTCGACCATGAAGGCCTGATTCACCCAGTCTCCTCTGAACAGTTGATGTTGAAATGGGTGTGTTACTTGAACTCTGTGAAGCATTTATTTGGGCTGCAATTGCTGAGGTTGGTAACTCTACTGAACTTATCATCTGCAACAGAGGTAACTCTGGGTGTGTGTCTATGTTTCATTCTCAGGACACTCCAGAGGTTATCAGCACGTTTAAAGAAAAGCATTTTCTAAGCCAAGTCACATTACTCTCATTATCCCTCCATAGAATGGGAAGAATCTGAGAACACATTTCTTATGGGTGTGGGTGGTGTTGATGTAATGGGGGGAAATGTATAGCAAAGAACTTGTGCACGCACACACAGTCCCGCACACACACACTGTGGCACTTGTGATAAATTCTGAATGGAGTAGTTTATCACATGTGCTGCTGCCCGCCGGGTCAGAGTGTTTTAGCAGTCACGGTCAGCACTGGAAAGAACCAGGGGGACATTTACCTCTCCAGGACGGGGAGAAAGTAGTCCAATGCTATGCCCAGGAGGACATGCTCTAAACTGGGCTGTGCATGACTGGATGTCCCCTTGGGGAGATAAACCATTTCTCTGACAATGGAGGTCAGAGGAGACATTTATGTAAACATGATGGGGGTGAAGTAATTAATGATCTCTCTGCTGGTCATCTGGAGCATCTAGGATTTACAGGAAAATTGGAGCACCTTGATTCTATGGCCTGTTTACATGAATCTCAACAGATATTTAGTTTTTTAATGCATTCCACATCAGTTGACACATTTATCTGTTTCTCTTTTGGCTTTTTATTTTAAAAAAATCACTCTTCTTTTCACGCACGCACACACACACACACACACACACACACACACACACACACACACACACACACACACACACACACAGTGGGGTAAAATACTTAAGAAAAAAATATTTAAAGTACTACTTAATTAGTTTTTGGGGGATATATGTCCTTTACTTTAATATTTATATTTTTTACAACTTTTACTTCACTACATTCCTAAAGAAAATTATGTACTTTTTACTCCATACATTTTCTCTGACACACAAAAGTACTTGTTACGTTTTGAATGCTTAGCAGGACAAGAAAATGGTCAAATTCACACACTTATCAAGAGAACATCCTTGGTCATCCCTACTGCGTCTGATCTGGCGGACACTAAACACAAATGCTTCGCTTGTAAATTATGTCTGAGTGTTGGAGTGTGCCCCTGGCTATCCGTAAATGAAAAAAAACAACAAGAAAATGGTGCTGTCTGGTTTGCTTAGTATAAGGAATTTGAAATGATTTATACTTTTACTTTTGATGCTTAAATATATTTTAGAAATTACATTTACTTTTGATACTTAAGTATATTTCAAACCAAATACTTTAAAACTTTTACTCAAGTAGTATTTTACTGGGTGAATTTCACTTTTACTTGAGTAATTTTCTATTAAGATATCTTTACTTTTGCTCAAGTATAACAATTGGCTACTTTTTCCACCACTGCACACACACATTCACACACGTGAACACACACAAACACACACCATTTCTTCATGCCTCTGTAGATCTTCTACTGTCTCCTCTCTCTCTCCCTCCTGCTCTCCTCTCTCTCTCTCTCCTTTCTCTCACCTCTCTCTCTTCTCTCTCTCTCCCTCCTTTCTCTCACCTCTCTCCTCTCTCTCTCCCTCCTTTCTCTCACCTATCTTTCCTCTCTCCTCTCCTCTCTCCCTCCTCTCTCCTCTCTTTCTCTCTCCTCTCTCTCCTCTTTCTGACTCCTAACAACTGATCCTACAGGAAATTCTTCAGCAGCTCAGAGGGGATTTGACTTCTCAGAACCAATATCTTTCTCTCTCTCTCTATCTATCCCTATCTTTCCCTCTCTTCATCTATAACTCTTGCTGTCTCTTTCCCTCTCTATATCTATCAGGATGGATGTGACAACCCACTGTTACAAGAAATACACACAAACATAAACAACTAGTTTTGTTTGGGTTTTAACACATTTAAAACGTGCCACGTTGAAAGTCACTGAGCTCTTCAGTACGGGCCATTCTGCTGCCAATGTTTGTCTACGGAGACAGAATGGGAAGCAGACCGTCAGGTGAGGTCATTTTATTATGCATGTCTTCAATTCTCCGTATTTCACATGAAAAAAACAACACATGACAGTCATGATATTTCCAAGGATTTGTAGGGAGAATACTGAAGCAAAATAAAATAATAGTATCTCTGAGATAATATTAGATTAGGTCTAAATTATGTGTGCAAGTCATCAAGTCTGAAACACGCTAATCCCATGATAAAGAACACTGAATTTTGTTTCCCCAACAAGATTATTCTGTGACAAATCTGCCAATGGTGGTGAGGAGTGTCAGCTGAGCTGAAGAGGCTTTATGGGGAAAGCTAGAGAGACCGATAGGGAGACCATTAGCTCTGCAGTAAACTCAAAGCTACGACTTTAAACAGCATTCAATTGACTGCAGCTCTGTTCAACCTCAAAACCTGACAATAACAGCTACATGCTCAGACTACAAATACTTCAAGCCTGACATACTGGGGGTTTGACTTAACCCCTTGTCCTTCCTCTTTTCCCTCGTGTTGGTCCTTCCATGTCACAGGGCAGGCAGGCAGGCAGGCAGATTGAGAGAGTGAGAGAGTGAGAGAGTGAGAGAGAGAGAGAGAGAGAGAGAGAGAGAGAGAGAGAGAGAGAGAGAGAGAGAGAGAGAGAGAGAGAGAGAGAGAGAGAGAGAGAGAGAGAGAGAGAGAGAGAGAGAGAGAGAGAGAGAGAGAGAGAGAGAGAGAGAGAGAGAGAGAGAGAGAGAGAGAGAGAGAGAGAGAGAGAGAGAGAGAGAGAGAGAGAGAGAGAGAGAGAAAAAAACAGGGCTGGGAACTCAACTCAAGAACACAACTATGTTCATCCCTAGTCATCTCTAATGGTCCTCAAAACTCTCGACTGGTCCTCAATAAACACTATATCCATGCCCCCTCTGCCTCGATTCTAAAAGATAACACCAAACTACTCTTTGTCTTTCTCCCTGTGACCTTATTGATTAAGGGGGCTAATAGAAGAACACTCAAGCTATTATACTGATCTAAGATTAATCAGCAGAACCAGAAGGATACGTCCGAAATCAAATGTAGAACACTTGGCTTGATCAAATGTCTTGTATCTGGCATCAGTTGCTCTGCCTCATGTTCTGCCTCATTGGTTTCCTTGGTGATTAGAAATTCCAAGCTAACCAGTTTTTGACTGGCATCTTGTATTGTTGTTGGGATGCAGTGTCAAAGAGTGGAAAAAAAAACTTAGTAGGTGCCCTTTTTATTTACAAACATAAACAAAAACAAAAGATGAATAAAAACAACCAAAAAACAAAAATTAAAGTAGCACATAACAACAGCTGTTGGGTTGCTAGGGGAAACAGGAATGAACATTGAAAGACTATAACCTTTCTTCTGTTTTCTACAAGTTATGCTGCAGCCATCTGATGAAGTTGTCCATCATTGTGTGTCCAATGAGGAAGTCGGTTGGCCACATGGTTAACATGAGGGCGCCGTGGAAACCACTGGCGTAGTGTTCGTGCGTCACCTCCACGCCGGCGTGGCGCAGGCGCGTGGCATACATCACCCCGTCGTCCCGCAGCACGTCGTACTCACAGGTCAGCACGTAGGTCTTGGGTAGCGAGCGTAAAGCGGCGTCCGGGACCAGCAGGGGCGAGGCCCGGGGGTCAGCGATGGAGCGCGATGGCCCATCCGACCCCCCCCCTCCCGCCGACAACGCCATGACCGGAGAGCTGTAGTTGTACTTCTCCCGGTAGGACTCTGGCAGGAAGGCACTCCAGTTGGCGAACTTGAGCAGAGCAGCAGACTCTGGGCTGGTGTGAGTGTTGGACATCATGTCCCTAAAGAAGGTCTTGTCGCTGGTGAAGTACTCGCTCCAGAAGCGCACCATGAGGGTGCGGGGCAGGATAGGCATGTTCTGGTTCTGCTGGTAGGACGGGGTATTGAGGTCCAGAGCCTGCAGCACCGGGTAGAGCAGGGCCTGGACCTTCAGCTGCAGCTGCTGTTCTGGATCCTGCTGCAGCTGTAGACACACACACACACAGACACACACAAAAAGACAGACACACACACACACACACACACACACACACACACACACACACACACACACACACACACACACACACACACACACACACACACACACACAGACAGACAGACAGACAGACAGACAGACAGACAGACAGACAGACAGACAGACAGACAGACAGACAGACAGACAGACAGACAGACAGACAGACAGACAGACAGACAGACAGACAGACAGACAGACAGACAGACAGACAGACAGACAGACAGACAGACACACAGACAGACAGACACACAGACAGACACACAGACAGACACACAGACAGACACACAGACAATGAAACACACACACACACACACAAAAAGACAGACACACACACACAGACACACAAAAAGACAGACACACACAGACACACAAAAAGGCAGACACACACACACAGAGACAGACAGACAGACAGACAGACAGACAGACAGACAGACAGACAGACAGACAGACAGACAGACAGACAGACACACACACACACACACACACACACACACACACACACACACACACAAACAAGCAGACACACACACACACACACAGGACCATTAGAACTACTGTTCTGTTCTGTACGGCAGCCTTGGATGGCTCCTCCTAATCTCAGCTAATTATAGATCAAAACAACAGTGGATAGATAATACTGCTGCTAGCACACACACAAACACTAACAGCTAACCTGCTGGGACACGGCTGCAGCCAGGTTTCCCCCGGCGCTGTCCCCAGACACAGCGATGCGTCCAGGGTCTACAGTGTACTGGGCCAGCACCACCTTCTGGAGGAAGTGCTTCACCACCCGGTACACGTCCTCATACGGGACAGGGAAGTGGTGCTCTGGGGCCAGGCGGTACCTGGGCAGACACAGGGGAGGGGTCAGAGGTCAACTCAGCTAGAATTCAGGTCATCTCGCCTGAGAAGAAGTTTGTGTACCAGCTGAGGTATCTACAGGTTAATGTCAACACCATGGTAAATCGGTAAAGGTATGGTCATGTACACTATGGAAGTCAAATATGGACCTGAGGCAACTAGGGGTGGAAGAATAAGGACATAATGACTAATCTCTATGCAAACTCAACCATAAGGACATAATGACTAATCTCTATCCAAACTCAACCATAAGGACATAATGACTAATCTCTATGCAAACTCAACCATAAGGACATAATGACTAATCTCTATACAAACTCAACCATAAGGACATAGTGACCAGTAGAGGTTCCTCATAAGACAAAGTGGAGGACCATCTTCCTCAGTGAATTTCATAAAAATAAAAATAGTGAAACATTAAAAAAGTTAGCCTTTTTAGATAAAACTATACTAAATGTATGCAATGAAGGTCTCCAGTAGCCTCAACAGCACTCTGTTGGGTAGCACCATGGTGTAGCCGGAGGACAGCTAGTCTCCGTCCTCCTCTGGGTACATTGACTTCAATACAAAACCTAGTAGGCTCATGGTTCTCAACCCATTCCATGGACTTACACAGTAATTATGACAACTTCCGGAGGACGTCCTCCAACCTATCAGAGCTCTTGTAGCATGAACTGACACGGTGTCAACCCAATCAAACGATCAGAGAATGAATCTAGTACTAAAAGCATAAGCTACAGCTAGCTAGCACTGCAGTGCATACCATGTGGTGAGTAGTTGACTCAAATTAAGAGAAAGACAATAGTTGAACAGTTTTGAACAAATTAATTTCTTAAAAAATGGAGGAGAAGGAAGAGAGAGACAGAGCTAGCTATATTTCCTATTATATTCACTTTCACTTC
>NC_059197.1:36173119-36185619 GCF_020615455.1 Coregonus clupeaformis
GGATAGATGGAAAGAAAGACATTTGGATTGATATAAATAAATACAATTAGTCTTAGTTTCAAATATGAGGGAATGAGATGTTCATTAACTTAACCATGCAATCTAACAAGAGAGGAACCAGCAGGGGAGTAAAGAACTTTCCCCTGAGTCATATGAGCTTCAGAGGGGATCAGCAGTAGAGGCCCCAGCTGTCCACCAGAGGAGATCTACAGTAGAGGGCCCCAGCTGTCCACTAGAGGGGATCTAGAGTAGAGGCCCCAGCTGTCCACTAGAGGAGATCTAGAGTAGAGGGCCCCAGCTGTCCACCAGAGGGGATCTACAGTAGAGGGCCCCAGCTGTCCACCAGAGGGGATCAGCAGTAGAGGCCCCAGCTGTCCACCAGAGGAGATCTACAGTAGAGGGCCCCAGCTGTCCACCAGAGGGGATCTAGAGTAGAGGGACCCAGCTGTCCACCAGAAGGGATCTACAGTAGAGGGCCCCAGCTGTCCACCAGAGGAGATCTAGAGTAAAGGGCCCCAGCTGTCCACCAGAGGAGATCTACAGTAGAGGGCCCCAGCTGTCCACCAGAAGGGATCAACAGTAGAGGGCCCCAGCTGTCCACCAGAAGGGATATACAGTAGAGGGCCCCAGCTGTCCACCAGAAGGGATCTAGAGTAGAGGGACCCAGCTGTCCACCAGAAGGGATCTACAGTAAAGGGCCCCAGCTGTCCACCAGAGGAGATCTAGAGTAGAGGGCCACAGCTGTCCACCAGAAGGGATCTAGAGTAGAGGGACCCAGCTGTCCACCAGAAGGGATCTACAGTAGAGGGCCCCAGCTGTCCACCAGAGGAGATCTAGAGTAGAGGGCCCCAGCTGTCCACCAGAAGGGATCTAGAGTAGAGGGCCCCAGCTGTCCAGCTGTCCACCAGAGGAGATCTAGAGTAGAGGGCCCCAGCTGTCCACCAGAAGGGATCTAGAGTAGAGGGCCCCATCTGTCCACCAGAAGGGATCTACAGTAGAGGGCCCCAGCTGTCCACCAGAGGGAATCTAAAGTAGAGTGCCCCAGCTGTCCAGCTGTCAACCAGAGGAGATCTACAGTAGAGGGCCCCAGCTGTCCACCAGAAGGGATCTAGAGTAGAGGGCCCAGCTGACCACCAGAGGGGATCTAGAGTAGAGGGCCCAGCTGTCCACCAGAGGGGATCTAGTTTAGAGGGACCCAGCCGTCCACCAGAAGGGATCTAGAGTAGAGGGACCCAGCTGTCCACCAGAGGGGATCTAGAGTAGAGGGCCCCAGCTGTCCATCAGAGGGGATCTACAGTAGAGGGCCCCAGCTGTCCACCAGAGGGGATCTAGTTTAGAGGGACCCAGCCGTCCACCAGAAGGGATCTAGAGTAGAGGGCCCCAGCTGTCCACCAGAAGGGATCTAGAGTAGAGGGCCCCAGCTGTCCACCAGAGGGGATCTAGAGTAGAGGGCCCCAGCTGTCCATCAGAAGGGATCTAGTGTAGAGGGACACAGCAGTCCACCAGAGGAAATCTAGAGTAGATGGCCCCAGCTGTCCACCAGAGGGGATCTAGTTTAGAGGGACCCAGCTGTCCACCAGAGGGGATCTAGAGTAGAGGGTCCAGCTGTCCACCAGAGGGGATCTACAGTAGAGGGCCCCAGCTGTCCACCAGAAGGGATCTAGAGTAGAGGGCCCAGCTGTCCACCAGAGGGGATCTAGAGTAGAGGGACCCAGCTGTCCACCAGAAGGGATCTAGAGTAGAGGGCCCCAGCTGTCCACCAGAGGGAATCTAGAGTAGAGGGACCCAGCTGTCCATCAGAAGGGATCTAGTGTAGAGGGACCCAGATGTCCGCCAGAGGAAATCTAGAGTAGAGGGCCCCAGCTGTCCACCAGAGGGGATCTAGTTTAGAGGGACCCAGCTGTCCACCAGAGGGGATCTAGAGTAGAGGGCCCAGCTGTCCACCAGAGGGGATCTACAGTAGAGGGCCCCAGCTGTCCACCAGAAGGGATCTAGAGTAGAGGGCCCCAGCTGTCCACCAGAGGGGATCTACAGTAGAGGGCCCCAGCTGTCCTCCAGAAAAGATCTAGAGTAGAGGGCCCCAGCTGTCCACCAGAGGGGATCTAGAGTAGAGGGCCCAGCTGTCCACCAGAGGGGATCTAGAGTTGAGGGCCCCAGATGTCCATCAGAAGGGATCTAGTGTAGAGGGACCCAGCTGTCCGCCAGAGGAAATCTAGAGTAGAGGGCCCCAGCTGTCCACCAGAGGGGATCTAGTTTAGAGGGACCCAGCTGTCCACCAGAGGGGATCTAGAGTAGAGGGCCCAGCTGTCCACCAGAGGGGATCTAGAGTAGAGGGCCCCAGCTGTCCACCAGAGGGGATCTAGTTTAGAGGGACCCAGCTGTCCACCAGAGGGGATCTAGAGTAGAGGGCCCAGCTGTCCACCAGAGGGGATCTAGAGTAGAGGGCCCAGCTGTCCACCAGAGGGGATCTAGAGTTGAGGGCCCCAGATGTCCATCAGAAGGGATCTAGTGTAGAGGGACCCAGCTGTCCGCCAGAGGAAATCTAGAGTAGAGGGCCCCAGCTGTCCACCAGATGGGATCTAGTTTAGAGGGACCCAGCTGTCCACCAGAGGGGATCTAGAGTAGAGGGCCCAGCTGTCCACCAGAGGGGATCTAGAGTAGAGGGCCCCAGCTGTCCACCATGGGGGATCTAGTTTAGAGGGACCCAGCTGTCCACCAGAGGGGATCTAGTTTAGAGGGACCCAGCTGTCCACCAGAGGGGATCTAGAGTAGAGGGCCCCAGCTGTCCATCAGAGGGGATCTACAGTAGAGGGCCCCAGCTGTCCACCAGAAGGGATCTAGAGTAGAGGGCCCAGCCGTCCACCAGAAGGGATCTAGAGTAGAGGGACCCAGCTGTCCACCAGAGGGGATCTAGAGTAGAGGGCCCCAGCTGTCCATCAGAGGGGATCTACAGTAGAGGGCCCCAGCTGTCCACCAGAGGGGATCTAGTTTAGAGGGACCCAGCCGTCCCCCAGAAGGGATCTAGAGTAGAGGGCCCCAGCTGTCCACCAGAGGCCCCAGCCGTCCACCAGAGGCCCAGTCCTCACATGCTAATTATTCTGCTGTGAGCTTGTATAGGATGAGAAAGCGTCTGTCTGTGCCAACCGGTTGCATCAGTAAACCTGGGTAGATGATTTGAAATGACGTTTGCCTTTTCTGTGGTCTTACACTAAATTTCTAAAAAATCCATTCAGTCAAGGTTTCCTGTTGTTTTTTAAAGGCGTGCCATGCACCGGCCAAACATGTCAGTAAAGGCTCATTCCTTGCCGTTGGACAGAGACAGGCATGACCGTTGATAATTTAATTTTAAAAATGTAATACAAATCGCTGGTTCACCCCCCCCATAATCAAAATGTATTTGTTTCACTTCTTTCACTCAACCGGGACAAGGTGAAATATTGTCTGCTTAACGACTGATTATATACTGTATATTAATTTGGAGAGAATATTTCAGTTGATTCTTCTGGACAACATTTTTATCTGGACCTAGATCCAATGGGGATATTGAGAATTTTCTTCTCCAAATAATAATAATGAATAAATCTAGTTAGGGGGGGAACTCAGTCTGCATTAACAATTTTTTTCTCTGTATAATATAATATTTAATAATTAGATATAAGAAATACTTTGAACAATGTTGAATTATATCATATCTAAATCGATAAATCATGCTGGGATATAAACAGTCGTCTAATCTGGTGTTCTTCCGTTCATAAATACAGCATCGATTTTCTTAATAGGGTCTATAATTAGAACAGGTGAGCAGGACTACAATACCTGGATTACAGTCTGACATAATCTGCTCTGTCATTCGGCATGTCTGCATGTACACAACAACCTCAGCGGAATCCATTTACTATGCTACTTGGCTATGTACCTAGGCTATTTACCCTGCCAAAGGACTGGCCAATAACCATTTCATTCCAGTCAAACCTCATAAAAACGTAAATGTATATATATATATATATATATATATATCTGTGTTTTACGCATGACTCCTACGCATATCAGAGAAGCGTAACTTTGAGTATGATTCCTCTTTGATAGTAAATTCACAACAATATTAAATACATCAACAAGAATAAATCAGCCTCAAATATTTTCCGAATCAAAAACTAATATAATGTGTCATTGTTAATCAATTCTCGCATTATTTTTACCAGGTGGCTGAGACTTCTGAAGAAGCAGTCGGTCAACATGAGTTTCCATCTCTCCTCTATCGCGTCCGGAATGGGCTGGTAAACATAGTAAGCGGTGAACGCTCCCAAAGACAGGAGTAAAAATATGCCTTTCAACCGCATTTTAGCTAAATCCCCAGCTATTGATGGAAGGATGCAGAAAAAAAAACCGGTGTCAGTTTTGCTTATTAACAAGCACTTAAATCCGAGCAAAGCGTAATATCGTATTAATTATGGAACTGAGCCAGCCAGATATGAAAGCACTTAAGAGTTATCCGATCATTGTAAGCGAGCATGATCGTAGCTTTCCACCGTTACTATCACTGCCTGCACACAGCAGGCGGTTGTGTCGTATGATCCCCTGTCCTTCAAACCCATCGAACAGGGTAAAATCCGTTAATGCGCGCTGGTGGGTTGAAGTGCGCGGGTGGGTTGAAACAGTCGAACTGAAGAGTGAGCCCCCCCCGCTGCTCACGAGGCAAGACTTCCCTGGCCCGTTCTCTGGCACTTGACTCTCTCTCTCTCTCTCTCTCTCTCTCTCTCTCTCTCTCTCTCTCTCTCTCTCTCTCCTCTCTGGCACTTCTCACTCTCTCTCTCTCTCTCTCTCTCTCTCTCTCTCTCTCTCTCTCTCTCTGTCTCTCTCTCTCTCTCTCTCTCTCTCTCTCTCTCTCTCTCTCTCTCTCTCTCTCTCTCTCTCTCTCTCTCTCTCTCTCTCTCTGTCTCTCTCTCTCTCTCTGTGTCTCTCTCTTTCTCTCTTTCTCTCTGTCTCTCTCTCTGTCGGGCGCGCGGCGCAGTGCACTCCACTCTCGCCCCCCCGTGAGGAACGTGAGCCAGAAAACTTGCTGTAACGGCACCTGCGGCTCGTGCGCAACTTTCACCACTGCGTCGCCCTATATATTTCTTTACAGGTTGCAAGACAGTATCCTGTAGCTTTTCTATTCTATCGGCGTGGGATACAAAGTGTCAAGGATTCAGTCTTGAAGATAATAATTTCGCAATTATACACATTATTCAACCCAAAGCGCAACGATCAGCACACTCCACTCGGGCGAGATAGGAGCAGCCAATTATTTATGTATACACTAGACGACTTAGAGGGGGCGCTGTTTTGAAGCAACCGTTTTGAAGATGTGTTATATATATATATATATATATATATATATATATATATATATATATATATATATACACACACATCTTCCTTAAAGGTCCAGAAAGAGAGTTCCAAACCTCTCTGCCAATAACAGCTGGATTTCCCCTTTCCAGTCAGACCACTCCCAGACAGTCCTAACAACATTTTTACTTGAAGAATTGCTCTTTGCCTAGAAGCTATTGTTGTTTATTTTTTACCATTTTTATTGAAAACAATCAGATTAAGGGACCTAATTGTTTGGTATCACATTAAGGTACCCAGTAATAATTTGATATTGAGAAAATAATGGCTGCATTGGATATTTATATATATATATTCGGAAAGTATTCAGACCCCTTGACTTTTTCCACATTTTGTTAAGTTACAACCTTATTCTAAAATGGATTAAATTGTTTTTTCCCCTCATCAATCTTTACACAACACCCCATAATGAAAAAGCAAAAACAGGATTTTATTTATTTTTGCAAATTTATAAAAAGTATTCAGACCCTTTACTCAATACTTGGAATAAATGGAACGGAGTCAAACGTGTGGTTTCCGTACGTTTGATGTGTTTGATACCGTTCCATCAATTCCATTCCAGCCATTACAATGAGCCCGTCCTTCTATAGCTCCTCCCACAAGCCTCCACTGATGTAATATCCTAGGCATGTTAGTGCATCATATTCAGATGTGTGATTTACAACAGTCATAATGACACCCTAATTAAAATAAAAATTGAACAGGTAAAGAGGTAGGTATGATTAATTTGATCAAGCTATGTAGCCTATTGATTATTTCTTCATAAATAAATACAACTAAAATGTTTTGCTGTTTCTCTGTAATACTAGCCACCTAGCAATTTTATGAAGTTGGCTTCAGCTATCCAGCTAGATACCAACTGGGCACAGACGTCAGTTCAACATCTAGTTTTGATTTACATTTGGTTAAGTTGTCAACTGACGTGAATTCAACGTAAAAAATAATAAAATATATCACCATGTCATTGGATTTAGGTAAAACGTTTGGTGAAATAAATACAACATTCTCTTATGTTGATAATTTAGGTCTGGGGCTCCATGCAAGATCTCACCTCGTGGGGCATCAATGATCATGAGGAAGGTGAGGGATCAGCCCAGAACTACACGGCAGGACCTGGTCAATGACCTGAAGAGAGCTGGGACCACAGTCTCAGAGAAAACCATTAGAAACACATTACGCTGTCATGGATTAAAATCCTGCACCACACACAAGGTCCCCCTGCTCAAGCCAGCGCATGTCCCATCTGAAGTTTTCCAATGACCATCTGGATGATCCAGAGGAGGAATGGGAGAAGGTCATGTGGTCTGATGAGACAAAAATATAGCTTTTTGGTCAAAACTCCACTCGCCGTGTTTGGAGGAAGAAGAAGGATGAGTACAACCCCAAGAACACCATCCCAACTGTGAAGCATGGAGGTGGAAACATCATTCTTTGGGGATGCTTTTCTGCAAAGGGGACAAGACGACTGCACCATATTGAGGGGAGGATGGATGGGGCCATGTATCGCGAGATCTTGTTTGTTGAGATCTTGGCCAACAACCTCCTTCCCTCAGTAAGAGCATTGAAGATGGGTCGTGGCTGGGTCTTCCAGCATGACAACGACCCGAAACACACAGCCAGGGCAACTAAGGAGTGGCTCTGTAAGAATAATCTCAAGGTCCTGGAGTGGCCTAGCCAGTCTCCAGACCTGAACCCAATAGAAAATCTTTGGAGGGAGCTGAAAGTCCGTATTGCCCAGCGACAGCCCCGAAACCCCTGAAGGATCTGGAGAAGGTCTGTATGGAGGAGTGGGCCAAAATCCCTGCTGCAGTGTGTGCAAACCTGGTCAAGACCTACAGGAAATGTATGATCTCTGTAATTGCAAACAAAGGTTTCTGTACCAAATATTAAGTTCTGCTTTTCTGATGTATCAAATACTTATGTAATGCAATAAAATGCAAATTAATTACTTAAAAATCATACAATGTGACTTTCTGGATTTTTGTTTTAGATTCCGTCTCTCACAGTTGAAGTGTACCTATGATAAAAAATTACAGACCTCTACATGCTTTGTAAGTAGGAAAACCTGCAACATCGGCAGTGTATCAAATACTTGTTCTCCCCACTGTATATGCAGAAAAATATACATATTTTTAACATAAAAAAGGCATAATGATTATGGCTGTAGATTGCAGGAAAAGGCTGTGTTCAGGTGTTTGAAAAATACAAAATTCACCAACTTCACCAGCCCCCTCCATCCTCACATACTTCATGCACTGTTAAAATGATGTGTTTTGTAACACCAAAACTAGTGGCAACTGAGTTGTCACCAATGCAAAGGAGACAAACAGCCACTGAACACGTCGATTGTACATGTTTTCTGTTTCTCATTAGAAAAATGAGTTTTCAGTTTTGGATGTGTGTTTCCTGACCAATTCCGCATTTGGTTAATGATGTTTGACCCTCATGTAGCATAGTTCACTTCCTCAAAATCCCCAGAATTAATCAAAGAAAACTCAAGAAATCTGTAATTAATTGTGACGTTCATGCCGAGGATGTTTTAGTTGAACAATTTTACATCTAACTAGGGTGTTTTGTGCAGTATTTCTCGAGTGAAGAAATTTGCGATGTGTTGTCTTAAAACTTCTAAAACTCTAAGGGGGGCGGGTTCTACTAAGCTATTTGACTCAGAATTTTAGGACCTCTTTAGGTGTCCCAAAAAATAAAAAATAAACGTTTAGGATAAAATATTGAATTTGGCCTTTACCACAATAGCCCATAGAAATGCATTGAATAACACTTTCATAAATGTTAAAAAACAGAGAGCCCAAAAATAAATCATAATGAAGTGTCTGTCGTATATCTAGGAGATATAACAAAGCTCAGGAAATATTTTTTTGTTTTTTGGCCACATTTATTTAACCCCTTTTTTTGGGGGGGAGGGGGGGGCACGAAACTACCTCCATACCTCCAATAATTGTTTTAACCAGGGTTACCTTCAGAATAACTGTTTCTGACTCATATCGATTCCACATTGGTCGTTTTCAAGGGGAATGTCACGCCCTGACTCATGGGACTCTTGTATGTTGAGTCAGGGTGTGGATATTCTATGTTAGTATTTCTATGTTGCATTCTATGTTGTGTGTTTCTATGTTTTGGCCGGGTGTGATTCCCAATCAGAGGCAGCTGTCGCTCGTTGTCTCTGATTGGGGATCATACTTAGGCAGCCTGTTGGCAATCACTAGTTGTGGGATCTTGTTCTGTGTGTAGGCTTGTTTAGTGTTCAGTCTTAGGACTTCACGTTTCGTTTGTTTTGTTGTTTTGTTCGTGTGTTTATTCAGTTTAATAAACATGTACGCATTTCACGCTGCGCCTTGGTCTGACCCGTCCTTAAACGAACGTGACAGGGACGTGTTGCTTTGTAAAGACAGTCGCTCTTTAACTTAGCTGAAGTATGTAAACAGATCATCCAGAGATGTTCTGAACACATTACATGGTGTGTTGTAATCTAGTGTTGTGGCAGGAACTGGGAGCACTACCAGACATTTTTTGAAAACACTATTATGATGTTTTAAATCCTGTCTGGTGCAGAATTACATCACTTATTTTATTTATCTTTAAAGTATTTTCATGTTTAACACTGATTTATGTATCCGATCATTTTTCAGTTTAACCCATTTTGACAGGCATTTTTGAGCAAAGTGCTCAATCCACCAGCAGTCACTGCAGATTTTACAGCAAGGTACTGTATTTGCCACTACTGTTACATTTACATCACAGCCATTTAGCAGACACTCTTATCCAGAGCGACTTACAGTTAGTGAGTGCACACATTTTCATACTGTTAAAAGCAGATGTGGGAATGGCTCGTGTCATCATTGAACGTCATTTTGTCTGATGGTTTTGATATTGGTTCTTCCTTACCCATTACACCTCTTGATGCAACAAGCTGCTTAATACTCATATAGAAGTATATTTTGATTTCTTCAAACATGCATACAACATTGTGCAAAATAATCATAAAGTCCAAAAATGTTGAATTACCCACAATCCTCTAAAGACAGAGCCACGTGGCAAGATAGGAAGTGCATGGAGATTAAAACCAGATTTCCAATGAGTTCAATCATTCATTATGGTTTGGTTATCCTCATAAAATATACTTACATTTTGAGAAACATATTAAGTTGGATTTATTCTTACATTTTTGGTCAAATAAAATTAACAAATCATTTAAACGACTTTTATTTTGTTAAATATAACGATTTCAGAATCATGTTTTACAGTGTGGCTGTGTGGTTGAGTGTCTGGGATTTTATTCCCACTTCTGCCTGTCCCACTTTCACTCCTTCTCTGTCTCCTCCTGTTTCTAAAATCTGTCTAAATAAAGTATTAAAAAAATTAAATTAAATTCCACAAAAAAATATTCTCCATAGGCCCTTATCATCAATCAATATTTAGGTTATAAAACCATTTGCATTTCTTAACCATTTGATTGTATGAGAAACACACACAAATATATTATATTTTGATGCAGCCTTTTACATGCACTGAAAACCAAAAAAGTGTTTTCACAACACTCTCTTAAAAACACCAATATTCAGATTGAACAACCACTTTGGATGTTTCAGAGTACTTATTTTCGGTTTTAAAACACTTTCTGTGTATCATAACACGTACACTGGGGTTTACATTCAAACACCCTCCAAACACAAGATCTCAGGTTAGGTGCATTTTCATGGTGTCATTACACAATCATTGTGTTATGAGCAAAGCCCCAGGGTTCCAGTCTAGAAGCACTCTCTCACACTTATCATTATATCACACTTGTGCCAGAAATATCCATTGAATTACTCAAGTAATTTTTTTCGAGGTTGATTTTTTTCTCCATCTGAAGATATTAGCATTTTATATTAATCCAATGTCTGTCATGATGTCGTCGCTGCTTGCCCTGCTCCAGTGCTTCTCCATAGGGCGCTGAGTGCTAGTGCGCAGGCGTTGTCAGCTCTGTAAAGCAGATGGAAACCGTCACGAAACGGCGTATGCAAGCGTGAGTAGATTACGTTGAAAACAACGGTTGGACATCTTGGACGCTGTCCCCAGTTCATATATACCTCAGTGGTTTATGAGTGGAGATCGAGCATACGATGTAGTTTGATGATTAATGGCTTACTAACCAGCCCTGAGGTTATGTTCTTTGCTAGTGTCAGTTTAACTTGACGTATGACCCTGGCATAGAACATGTAGTTCTATGCTGGAGCGAATCAGTCTCTGTGTTGCATTAGCTACATTTACAAGTTGTGAATAAACACCCTGAAAGAGAGAAGGTCGTTGTGGCCTTCTTCCCCAACCATCCACCTACGAGGAGTTGACCGAAGCACAGTCATTCAGCCACATTAACTTAGCTACAGTACAGTAGCTAGCTAAGTTGAGCTAACTCTGGTGAAACTACTGAAGACGCTAGTCAACCCAACGAACCAAACACAACAATACAAAATAGTAGCTAGCAAGATGGAGCTCACATACACTACATGACCAAAGTATGTGGACACCTGTTTGTCCAACATGGAGTTGGAGTTGGTCCCCCCCTTTGCTGCTACAACAGCCTCCATTCATCTGGGAAGGCTTTCCACCAGATGCTGGAACATTACTGCGGGGACTTGATCCCATTCAGCATTAGTGAGGTCAGTCTGCGTTCCAATTCATCCCAAAGGTGTTCGATGGGGTTGAGGTCAGGGCTCTGTGTAGGCCCGCCAAGTTCTTCCACACTGATCTCGACAAACCATTTCTGTATGGACCTCGCTTTGTGCACGGGGGCATTGTCATGCTGAAACAGGAACGGGCCTTCCCCAAACTGTTGCCACAAAGTTGGAAGCACATAATTGTCTAGAATGTCATTGTATGCTGTAGCGTTAATATTTCCCTTAACTGGAACTAAGGGGCCTATCTAGAACCATGAAAAACAGCCCCTGACCATTATTCCTCCTCCACCAAACTTTACAGTTGGTACTATGCATTAGGGCAGGTAGCATTGTCCTGGCATCTGCCAAACCCAGATTTGTCCGTCGGACTGCCAGCTGGTGAAGAGTGATTCATCACTCCAGAGAACGTGTTTCCACTACTCCAGAGTCCAATGACGGCGAGCTTTACACCACTCCAGCCGACGCTTGGCATTGCGCATGGTGATCTTAGGCTTGTGTGCAGCTGCACGGCCATGGAAACCCATTTCATGAAGCTCCAGACTAACAGTTCTTGTGCTGACGGTGCTTCAGAGGCAGTTTGGAACTCAATAGTGAGTGTTGCAACCGAGGACAGATGATTTTTACTCGACGGTACCCTTTTCTGAGCTTGTGTGTTCTACCACTTCGCGGTTGAGCCGGTGTTACTCCTAGACGTTTCCACTTCAAAATAACAGCACTTACAGTTGACCAGGGCAGCTCTAGCAAGGCAGAAATTTGATGAACTGACTTGTTGGAAAGGCGGCATTCTTACGACGGTGCCACGTTGAAAGTCACTGAGCTCTTCAGTAAGGCCATTCTACTGCCAATGTTTGTCTATGGAGATTGCGTGGCTGTGTGCTCGATTTTATACACCTGTCAGCAATGTGTGTGTGGCTGAAAACGCCGAATCCACTCATTTCAAGGTGTGTCCACATACCTTTTGGATATATAGTGTAGATTATTTTAACTGAGTGAATTTAGGTAGTGGCTCGTTTGCATCACTAAAACCACTGCAAAGGTTTTGCCTGCAAACGTTGGTTGGGAATCACGACGTTCTGGCATGTGTGCCTCGTGATTCAACATGGTCTCAAGGCAATTCATATTATTCTGTACGTAAAACGCCATTCTGTTCATTATGTAACCTAAAGTAATGTAACACATAGTTAGTATGATACATTACGTTAGGTTAAAATATGAATGGAATAGAGGTTGTACAAAATCCTACTAATTAGAGTACGAATAGTATCAAATGTTTTACCCGGTCGTACAATAGCATATGTATTGGATGATGTAACACGTGATCATTCTTGGAGGACGTATAGTTTTGCATGTCATTAACTGAGACCAGGTTGCTTGTTGGGAAACAAAGGAGAATTAAGGGGAGAATTTGTGTTGGCGGTTAGGGGAACTAAA